>NW_007249744.1:559100-599932 GCF_000164805.1 Carlito syrichta
TTATTTCATCTAATATTTTGTTTTTTAAAATCTCTATATCTCTATAAATTTTTGAGACATTCCAATATACCTATTTGAGTACCCAAATGATGATTATCATAAATGATCTTATCAAGGAGAAAGGTTTCCAATAATACTTTGGCTTAAATAGTGGGAGATGGAGTCACTCTCCGTCGTCCAGACTGGAGTCCAGGGACCGCTCCCGGCCACCGCAGCCTCAACCTGATGGGCTCAGGCGATCCTTCCGCCTCAGCCTTCCAAGTAGCTGGAACTACAGGCATGCGCTACCACGCCCAGCTAATTTTTTGAATTATTGTAGAGATGAGGTCTCGCCAACTTGCCCAGGCGGGTCTCGAACCCACGGGCTCAGGCAATCCACTTACCTCAGCCTCCCAAAGTGCAGGATTACAGACTGAGTCACCGAGCCCGGCTTGTGTCTTTTTCTGGCTTTAGTATCAGGGTGATGCTGGCTTCATATAATGAATTAGGGAGAACTCCCTCTTCTTCAAAAGTATGGAATAACTTCAGTAAAATTAGTACCAGTTCATCTTAGTCTGGTAGAATTCTACTAGGAGTCAGTTTTGGGGGGGAGACTTCTAATTACTGTTTCAATCTCACGACTCATTACTGTTTTTCTCAGGGTTTCTGTTTTTTCTGATTTAAAGTTGAGGGATTGTATATTTTCAAAATGTACCCATTTTCTCTTGATTATCTGTTTGTGTAGAGGTGTTCATAATAACTTGGGTAATCTTTTGTATATCTGTTGCAGCAATTGTAATGTCTCCATTTGCATATCTGATTAAGCTAATTTGAATCTTCTCTCTTCATTTTTTAATTAATCTAGCTAGTGGTCTATCATCACAATGAACAAACTATTTGCTTCACTGATCTTTTGTATTTTTTATTTCAATTTCATTTAGTTCTGCTCTGATCTTCATTATTTCTTTTCTTCTGTTAGGTTGGGCTTTGGTTCGTTTGTGTTTTTCTAGTTTCTTGAGGTGTGATGTTAGGTTGTCATTATGAGATCGTTCAGTCTTATCAACGTAGGCCTTAAGCACTATAAGTTTTCCTCTGAACACAGCTTTGGCTGTGTCCCAGAGGTTTTGATAACTTGCTTCATTGTTGTCATTCAGTTTGAGGAATTTTTAAAATTTTCATCTTGATTTCATTGTTGACTTAAGGATCATTCAGGAGCAGATTGTTTAACTTCCATGTTTTTGTTTGGTTTCACCAATTTCTCCTGGAATTAATTTCTAGTTTTAGTCAACCTTGTCTGAGAAGGTGCTTGATATGATTTTGATTTTTCTGAATACATTGAGACTTGATTTGTGGTCTATCACATGATCTATCGTAGAGGATGTTCCGTGTGCCGATAAGCTGTTTATTCTGTAGTTTGGTGGTGGAATGTTCTGCAGATTCTGTTAGTTCCATTTGCTCTAGGGTTCAGTTGAACTCCGATGCTTCTTTGTTGACTTTCTGCCTTGATCTGTCTATTGCTGTCAGTGGAGTGTTGAAGTCTCCCACTGTCACTGTATTGCTGTCTATTTTTTTTACATCTGTATACTTTGTTTTATAAAGCTGGGGTCTCTGGTGTTAGACACATATATATTTTAAATTGTTATGTCTCTCATTAGATTTATTCCTTTATCATTATATAACTATATTTGTCTTTTTTGTTGTTAATTTAAAGTCAGTTTTATCTGATAAGAGAATGGGAGAATGGCTACTCCTGTTCATTTTTTTTATTTTTATTTGCATGGAATAATTTTCCTCACCCCTTTACCTTGAGTCTGTAGGAGTCTTTGTGAGGTAACTGGGTCTCTTGAAGGCAGCACATATTTGGACTGTGGGCTTTATTTTGTTTCTGTTTTTTTTTTTTTTCTTTTTTAATCAATTCTGCCAGTCTGTATCTTTTTAGTGGGGCATTGAGACCATTTACATTCAGAGTTGATGATTATATGTAAAGTACTATTCCATTCATCATGCTGGTTGTTATCTGGTTGCTTTATTTATGTTCACTATTTTCTTGGTGTTCTATAGCCCTGTGAGCTTTATGATTTCCAGTGTTTTTCTACTAATGTATTTTGACAAGTTACTTCAGTATTTAGAATGCCTGAGTATTTCTTGTACAACTGGTCTAGTGGCGACATATTCCCTCAATATTTCCTTATCTGAAAAGACATCATTTCTCCTCGTTTATGAAACTAATTTTGTTTTTGTCCAGTCTGGTCTTGAACTCTAGGCCTCAAGTGTTCCTTCTGCTTCAGTCTTCCAAAGTTCTGAGATTACAGGCATGAGCCACCATGCCCAGCCCAGATTTCTGTTATTGCAGCCACCAGTTTATTGTACTTTGTTATAGAAGCTCAGCAGAGAAATACACCATTGCTGAAACCATTTAATCAATTTTTATTTCAGTTATTGAAATTGTAAGCTCCAGAATTACTGTTTCATGTAATTTTTGTCTCATTTTATTTTTACATAGTTGACCTAATTTCCTTTAGTTCTTTTTCCATGGTTTCCTTTGGTAAATTTAGCATATTTAACACAGTTAATGTGTTTGGCCAATTATTGCAACATCAGGGCTACTTCATGTATGGTTTCTGTCAAATTCTTTTTTTTTCCTGTGAATGGGTCATACTTTCCTTTTTCTTTGTATATTTTATTTGTTTTTGAGAACTGAACAATCTAAGTACTCTACCCGTGACAACTCTGGGAATAAAATTCTCACACTCTTGAGGAATGATCAGTCTTTGTTTGTTGAGCACTGGAGCAGTCCATTTGTGACTTTTCCAAACTATATCTGTTTGCTTGTTTTCATTAGGGTCTCACTCTGTCACCAGGCCGGAATGCAGTGGCATGATCACGGCTTACTGCAGTCTCAAACTCTTGAACTCAAGTTATCCCCTGCCTCAACCTCCCAAGTAGCTGGGACTACAGGCATACACTACCTAATTTTTTGATTTTTTGATTTTTTATTTTTTTGTAGAGACAAAGTCTTGGTATGTTACCTAGACTGGTCTCAAACTTTTGGGCTCAAGAAATCCTCCCACCTTGGCCTCACAAAGTTCTGGGATTACAGGCATGAGTCACTGTGCCTGGCCTTCAAAACTATTATTAAAAGAGCATATTCCTTCTTGTGTGAGGTCACTGAATTTTCTTATCCGTTATCCCTAAGGTTACTCAGTGACCTGACAAAGAGTTCTTAAATGTCTGGCATATAGAACAGAAAGAAAGAACAAATATCCTGATACATGCTACAGAGAACAACTCTTACAGGCTAGGTGACCCAGACCAAGGAAAATATCTGCAGTGATCCATGAGACAGATAAAACATGCAACCTCAAATGTGTGGACAGCAAGGTCTCTCAACCCAACCCACCCCATCCTCAGTACCAGCCTCCAAGCATGCAGATCATTCTCTGTACAGGGACCATAGATTATAGGTGGTTTGCACATGCTGTGCTTTTACCAAAAGGCTGCAGCCTCTTTCTTTTCTTTTCTTTTTTTTTGAGTTGGAGTCTCACTCTGTCACCCAGACTGGAGTGCAGTGGCCGCTCCCGGCCACCACAGCCTCGACCTGCTGGGCTCCAGCGATCCTTCCGCCTCAGCCTTCCAAGTAGCCGGAATTACAGGCATGTGCTACCCCGCCCGGCTGATTTTTTGATTAATTGTAGAGATGAGGTCTTGCTGCCCAGGCAGGTCTCGAACCCACAGGCTCAGGCAATCCACTCACCTCAGCCTCCCAAAGGCGCGGGATTACAGGCTGAGCCACCGAGCCTGGCTTGCAGCCTCTTTCTTTTTTGAGTTGGAGTCTCACTCTGTCGCCCAGACGAGTGCAGTGGCTGCTCCCGGCCACCGCAGCCTCGACCTGCTGGCTCCGGCGATCCTTCCGCCTCAGCCTTCCGAGTAGCCGGAATTACAGGCATGCGCTACCACGCCCGGCTGATTTTTTGATTCACTGTAGAGATGAGGTCTCGCTGCCCAGGCAGGTCTCTAAGCAGCCTCTTTCTTAATCAGCACTCCCTCGGTTGCCATCAGGTGTGACAAGTATGCACTTCTGAAATAGTTGATTCTGAACATTTTTTCCAATCCACTGGTAGTTTCTATAGAGGGACCCATTTATAGAACTTTCTCCTCTACCATCCTTTGTGATTTCAATTCCTTGGGGAGATTTTTGATGACCGATCCAATCACCTTACTTGTTACAGATCTGTCCAACTGGTTGATGTACAGTTGTTCCATGTCTTCTCTTCTAAACCTCTTCCTTCCTGTAAAGTTGGTAGTAATATGTCCCATTTATATCTGGTTGTACTAATGTAGTCTTCTCTTCCTTTTTCCTTATTGTCATCTTTGTTCCTGCCTTTTAAAAGTCCTTCCATCTGTGGTACAGAAGACTAGTTTAGGGCATTTAATGTTGGGAGCCCAGCAGAGGCTCCCATCAGTTCATCCACCCCTGTTGGTGCTGCATAAAGACCTTTGTTTTAACCCCATTAGTGTCTGCATTTTGCATCTCATTTCCTAATAAACTTTTAAAGCCAGGTGCAGTGGCTCAAGCACTTTGGGAGGCCGAGGTGAGAGGATTGCCTGAGCCCACGGGTTCAAGACCAGCCTGGGCAACTTGGCAAGACCTCAACTCTACAAAAAAATCAGCCAGGTGTGGGAGCGCACACCTGTAGTTCCAGCTACTTGGAAGGCTAAGGTGGAAGGATCGCCTGAGCCCAGCAGATTGACGCTGGGGTGGCCATGAGCATGCCTCTGCATTCCAGCCTGGGCGATGGGAGTGAGACTCCAACTCAAAAAAATAAATAAGCATTTAAAGATACTCACGCTGCAGGGATGAGTCTTTCACTCTCCTCTTTGTCTTTTCCCACTCTCATGTGAATTCTTCTAATTTTCATAGAACCTGTGAGACCCGTAAGAGGAAGCTGGGACAAAACATTACTAATCCTTCTCCAGTCCCTCCTTGGTTTAACAGCAGTAAGCCTCCATGCGGTGTTCAGGAAAAAGAAGACCCCTTAATCACACTATTTCTCACGACCTGAGTAGGAGCTTATTAAGTGAATGAAAACCCTGATAAGTGTAAAGTCAATCCAATGTGGCATCCATATGTGACAGTCAACCAGTTTATCTAGGGAGTTCCTCTTGGTATATAAAGGAGGGGAAGAACAATACTCCTCTTCAGACTGACAGAACTGGTCTGCAAACTTTGTCCACACTAGCTCCCTCCTCAGGTAACCTACTGTGTTATGTGTTTGGATCATGAATAGAAACATGTTATTGCTCCTACACCAACCCAGATATGCTCACCCATTCTCCAATATTCAAAACCAAGGACACTGCTGCTAATTAGATCATGCACACTATCCATTTTTGTAACGGTTTTACAAAAAGCTGATGATACTGCCTCACTAAAGGAGACAATTTCTTCACACCAGAACTCATGGTTTCAGTAGTTTCTTGGTTTTTTTCATTATGACTACATTCTTGGTGACCAGAGGTTATAGGGTCCTATCTGTTGTCCCAGCATAATTTTTCCTTTTGAAAATACTTCTGACATAAGTAGCCATAGCTAAAAAAGTTGAAATCCAAGGTTGGTGAAGTGTCAAGATCTAGCGCAACACTCTTTCTTTTCACTGTAGTTAATTACATACACATGACAATAACCAAGAGATTGCATATTTAGCTTATTTCTTGTAATTTTATATTCCCTTATATGTCCAATGTTCCAGTAGGGCTGGTTCTATCATTCTGAAATCCATAGTCACTTTTACCTCTCATAAGCGATCACAGTGCAGATGCTGTGTCATACCATGGCTGATACAGTAGTTATTCAGGAATGAAAGCTTCATCAGCCACCATCCCCTTATCCTTCCTTTTCCCCAAACTAAGATTTCATCGCTTTTCAGACAGTTGGGTTATTCTAGTAAATCACATTTTTGAAGCCAACTGTGTCAGAGTCCCCAAGACCACCTTCAGTTCAGTGAATTCACAGAATTCAGAAATACTGTTATTCTCTCTGATATGGTTTATTACAGTGAAAAGATATAAAGTCAGTAAAGGAGGTAAATGTTGTATAGGACAGAGTCCAGGAGACACACAGCCCAGAATTTCCGTTGTCCTTTTCCAGTGGAGTCACAGAGACAGTGCTTAATTCTCCCAAAAACAATGTGTGGCATATGTACAGATTATTGCCAATAAAGGAATCAAAACCAAACCTCCATGTCCAGGGATTATTACATGGAGGGGTTGTTCTTTTAGATATAAAGCACTTGGGTGGTTGTCCTTAGGTACCAAGTCTTCTGTCCCTCTACATGTCAAACTCATACATATTCAAGGTCCCTACCATATATCACATTGTCAGCATAAACTACCTGGCATGGCCTAAGGCTCCAGGAACACAAAGACATGGTTATCAGGCAAGGTATTAACAAAATATAAAGGTCATCTCCCAGGAGCTGGTCTTGTTTTGTTGTTGTTGTTGTTTTTCCCAAAATGTAGAGATTCCTACTCCCCACACCTGATGAGTCTACTCTTTACTACACAGGGGTTCACTTCAGCCTGGAGGACCAAGTTTCAGTCCTAACTGAGTCCACCCCCACAAGAGGTCAACTGCCCTGGCAGCACCATCACAATAGTCACATCACTTAGCATGACACACCAAAAAGGAGAAGAAATTAGGAAGGTCCAGGAAGTGATGGGCCAGTGTTACCACCCAGTGCTCAGTTCAGGAATCAGAACTTTGCTGGGAAGAAATATGGAAGTCCAGGAATGAGCCACCTCTCTGAGCCTCTGTCACCCCAAGGTAGGACTGGCCACACTTCCCAGCTCCTCAGGGATCCTGGTGTCCATAGCCCTTGTCCAGTGTCCATGGCCCTTGTCCAGTGGGAAGTTACCTCTCAAAGCCAGGCTGGATCTGAAGGAGGATACTTGTCTAGGCTCCAACCTACAGCCACATCATCCCAGTGGCTGGGTCAGGCAGGGCTCACAGGCTTGGCCTGAGGCAGTGAATGAGCCCTGTAGGATTCAGGCCTGCCTTGGGTGTAGGGCTCAACCTTGGATCCATGTGGCATTGAGGTGCTGCCCAGGAAAAGGAGGTGATGTGGTCAGCTAAGAGGAAAAGACCCTGATTCTAGTCCCGGCTCTGTTCCTATACTGTGTGATCCTGGGCTCCTCACTCCCTGCCCTGGGCTTTGTTGCCTTTTCTGCCAATTAGAAGGTTGCACCAGATGACTGTGGAGTCCTGTCTTCCTGCTCTGACATCTGGGGCTGTGACCCTTGCTGGTCTGAAATCCCCATCAAGGTCAGGAACTGCTACCCTCCACCTCTGTTCCCACCCCCACGATTGTCTGGTTGGGCCCATGGACAGTACCCAAGAGATTCTAATGACCATCTGTTCGCTGGAGTCTTGGAGAGACCCTCTGGTACATTTAGGGAATAGCCAGGGACAGAGAACTACAAAATATCAAAGCAGAAGCCACTGTCATGGCCTCATTTAACCAGAAGTCCCTACATCATCCCTGACAGAGTTCCCACCAGCATTTTCCTAAATGTCATCATGACAGAGAGCTGACCAGCTGTCAGTACCACAAGGACCTTGGTCTGAGTCAGAAAGCCAGCAGGAGCCCCTTTGGCCACTCTAGTCTATCCACTGTGGTGACAAGGTTTGGTAGCAGGAAGTGGTATCAAGAGAGGGAGCATGGGGCCAGATTGGGTTTGTCTGAAGAGACTGTGGTCCCTAAATGGTGGCATCCAGACCTGTAGAAGCAGCAACTGTTGAATTTATTGGAAACTTCTCACTCGTGGTTCTGAGCCTTAGAGATGTTGGAGGCTGTGAACCAAGCCAGCCAGAGCTTCTTTATGAGGGGGGCGACCCAGCTCCTGGGCATTTGTAGTTTACTGTCCACCTCAGAGATATCTAGAAGACACAGATAGGCATGCTCTGTGGATCCCATACTGGGAAGAACCTTCTCCCAGGGCCATGGAGCAATTATCCATCCCTCTGAGATGCCTGGTGAGGCCAGTTCAGCCGTGATAAAAGGTTGGGTATGGCCCTGGCTAAAGGGAGTGGTCTGGAGTTTCTGCCAACCCAGGGAGGCTCACAGGAAGGTCAAGGCATATGGTTACCTGGGCTTCTTCCTTCCACCTCCCAGGTCAGGAAGGTATGAAGGGGATGGCCTATTTGCTACCCCAGCAGTCACTGGGATAAGGGAGGAAGCAGTCCTGTTGCAATACGGTTGGGTCAGCAGTCTTACCAGATCCACGTGCAGCAACTTCCTTTTGGACTTTTTTACTTTCCTGGAAGGAAGAAGAGGAGCACAGCAGTGGGATGAGGCAGGTTCTATGTCAACAGATGGAGAAACTGAGGCTTTGCTCCACAAGACATTGGGGCAGGCCAGGATCTGACTCACACCATGTCTGCTGCTTCTCAGCTCCACACAGAGCCCCTTGCTCCACAAGGATGGCAGGTTTAGCCTGTTGATCTTGGAGCTGAGCCAGCCCCACCACTGCCTCCCTGCCGTGCTGCCTCCCCACCCTGCAGTCTCCAAGGCTGCTCAGTAGAACCCGTGCTGAGGATGTTCCTATTGAAACCCCAAGCTGTCTTTACCTCCCAGCCTGAGTTCCCCGACACCTCTTCCTCAGCAGGAATTGAGCTAGCTGATTCCTCCCCTGGGGACCTCACCAGCTCTTCCTCCTGAGACAAGATGTCAGCCTCCTTCATGGAAGCACCATCATTCAGTCCTCCAGATGCTCTAGGAGTCATGACCTGTAGAGGCAAAAGAGGGCAGACTATGGGCAGACAGGCTCTCAAAACACCTCATGGCTCATCCTATTCTCACATCTGGAATGTTACAGTCCTTTGTTTTTCCTAGGAAGTCCTTCTCTTCTCAGTTGAACTGTGGAAACTTATGTGAGTTTCCTGGTAGGTGCCTGCCATGGTCCCTGGAACTCCCTGCCACATCCCTGGGTCTAATGGAGCTTTCACAGGAGAGTCCCAGTCAGTCCCAGCCCTGGACACTTCCATGGGGGAAGCCTTACTTGCCTCAGAAGCCAGCTTGTTCCCTCTCTTGACTTTGCGTCTCTGCAGAAGGAAACAGGAGAGGTGACATCCAGCTGTGAATGACTGGGAGTCCTTCTTCAACTGACCCGTCCATTCAGGTGCAGACTCCCTTATTGTGTCTGCCAAGGGTGCTCAGGACAGCCACCCCACTCCCAGGAAGAAGAGTCCCCTTACCCACCTGAGTGATCACAGGGTAGCACTTATTCATCATCCCCCATACTGGCCTTAAGGTCGCGCCTATGGGCTGCATGACAAGCAGAGAGAGAAGGTTGAAGTGAGATCTACTGTCAATTCCTGCATAAGCATACACCTAAAGACTACCAGATATTTAAGGAAAACCTCTTTTAAAAACTTTTTAAAATCTATAATTGATGACTTTAGAAAGATAAAACTTTGCGTTCGTGAAAAAGGAATAGGAGGCTCTAAAATAGAAACGTTCAAACAACCACCACCACTAATTCTTATTTATATACTTTTTTGCTTTTCATTATTTAAATTTTTATATAGAGACAAGGTCTTGCTATGTTGCCCAGGCTGGTCTCAAACTCTTGGCCTCAAGTGATACTCCCACCTCAACCTCCCAAAGTGCTAGAATTACAGGTTTGAGCCACTATGCCTGGCAGCCATTAATTCTTGGCAAATAAAAATATAATAATGGGACTGAAAAATGCAATCAAAATATAGAAGCGAAAGTTGAAAAGAAATTTCCAGAAAGAAAAGAGAGAGAAGAGGTTAGGAGCTCTGACAGCTAAATTGTTGTTTAGATGATTCTGAAAGAGGCAACAGAGACAAAGACTAGGGGGGCAGGGAGAAGTGTCAAATAAATAATAAGTTCCTTTTTTGTCAAGACAGAAGAGAAGAAACACTAAATGTCCAGGACAGTGGATGAAGGAGGATCCAGTCCAGATTTTGTCATCATTAAATTTCAGAAGACTGAGGACAAAGAGAAGGACCCTCAAACTTCTAGTGATATAAAGAAAAAAATCCAGTTTTCAGAATTCAACTTTCGTCAGATTTCTCAACATCAACTTTCAAGGCTATTAGGCAATGAGGATCTTCAAAATCTGAAAGAAAATGTTTCCGATCTAAAATTCTAGTCCTAGCTAAATGCTTAGTCAAGTATGAATTAAGACCTTTTTGGATACATAATACCTCAAGACTACCTTTTGGAAAGCAACTGGAGGTTGAACTCTACCAAAATAAAAGATAAACAGAAACAGGGTAACATGGAATCCAACGCAACACGAAGAGAAGAGCTCCCCAGAATACTGTTGCGTGGAGATCTGAGGAGGATAGCTGAGCAGCAGATCCCTAGGGCATACCATCCAGATGGAATCAGGGAAATGGAGGGCTCCCTGAAATATATCTTAGTGAAAATGATGAAAATGATCATACTGATAAATCATTTGATTTGTCCAAATGTGTTCCAAAGAGATTTCTATTTTTGGCAGCAAGCTTGGATACTTAATTATAGGTACCAAGAAAACTAAAAAAATTAAAGAGAAAAAACAAAATTATACACAAGGAAGAGTGATTATAGTATACTACATGTCTCAGCTGGGTCTGCTGTTTACATAGTTTTGTGGGGGGGGGTTGGTTTGTTTGTTTGTTTAGGTTGGGGAGGGAGCCAGAGCTTTTAGAGAAGCATGGCCCTAGTTTTAATAACATAAATCCTCAATACTGAGCTAATAAAAATTGATTAAAATTTATCTAATTAAAAATTGATTTAAAGCCTTTTTAAATGTCTTTAAAAAAATGACAAATGCTGAAGAAGATATGGAACAACTAGAACCTCTCAGTCATTGTTGGTGATACTTTGGAAAATTTGACAGTTTTTTTTTTTTTTTTGAGTTGGAGTCTCACCGGTCGCCCAGACTGGAGTGCAGTGGCCGCTCCCAGCCACCGCAGCCTGGACCTGCAGGTCTCCGGCAATCCTTCCACCTCAGCCTTCCAAGTAGCCGGAATTACAGGCATGCGCTACCACACCCGGCTGATTTTTTGATTTATTGTAGAGATGAGGTCTCGCTGCCCAGGCGGCTCTCGAACCCACGGGCTCAGGCAATCCATCACTTCAACCTCCCAAAGGCGCAGGATTACAGGTTGAGCCACCGAGCCTGGCTGACAGTTTTTAAAAATTATTTTTTAGTCAGTTTTTGTAGTTTCTCTGCCAACCACATAAAACTTGAAAGTTGCTTACAAGGTTAAACTTACACTTACCATATGACTTAACAATTTCACTGCTCGCTATTTACCCAAGTGAAAGGAAAACCTATGCTCACCAAAAATTGTATGTGAACATTTATAGTTGTTTTATTTCTTTTGTTTGGTTGGTTTGTTTTTTAGATTGGAAAATATCATTTATTTAAAAAGTAAATGAGAGAGAGAGAGGCAATTCACCTTCCCAAGGTAGGGAAGGAGGCCAAAGCTTAGTAAAACATGGCCTGACCATAACTCAAAGAATACATGGCCTGGCCAGTGCTTAATAAAGCAATGGCTAGCCGTTTTATTTCTAATCACCCCAAACTAGAAACAATTCAAACGTCTCTGCTACATTCATATAAATAGACCACCATAAATAACAATAAAAGGAGCAAACTACTGATACATACAACAACTGCATGAATCTCAAATGCATTGTGGAATCCAGATTCAAAAGGTTACATACTAAATGTTTCCACTCAAATGACAATCTTGCAAAGGGCCAGGCATAGTGGCTCATGCTTGTAATGCTAGCACTTTGGGAGGCTGAAGCAAGAAGATTACCTGAGCATAGGAGTTCGAGACTAACCTGGGCAACATGGTGAGACCCCATCTCTACATGGTCAAAAAATTTAGCTGAGCATGGCAGTTTTCCTGTAATCAAAGCTACTTGGAAGGCTGAGATAGAAGGATTGCCTGAGCCCAGCAGGCTGAGGCTGCAGTATTGCCATGATCATGCCACTGCACTCCAATCTGGGCAAAGAATGAGACTCTGACTCAAAAAAACAAAAAAATCTTGCAAAGGTAAAACTATAGGAACAGAAAACTGTTCATTATTTGCCAGAGGTTGGGAGTTGAAGTTTTGACTACAAGTGAACATGGAGGAATTTTTTGAAGTGATGAAACTGTTTCGTATGTTGATCATGGTGGTGATTACATAACTATCTATGTTGTCAAAACTCACAGAACTTTACACTAAAATGGATGAGTTTCATTCTATATAAATGATAACTTAATTTTTAAAAAATGAATAAAAAGGGGGGAGGGGGATGGGATTAACAGTAGCAAACATCTGTCTGGGGATGGGAAAACACCTCTTATCAACAGAGTACCTGAATGAAACGTAATTGTACACCTAAGCCTTAACTGTACCCCACAAAACCATAATAAAAAATATTGATTAATTTTTAAAAAATGAATAAAAAGAACCCACTATGGAGGTGGGGGAGGCAAAGAGGGGTACTTAAAAGCCAAATAAATAATCAGCAAAAAAATAAAAGTGATTTTAAAAATTTTTTAACAATTGAAGTTGTCACACTCAGATTTTAAAATTTACAAATGCCAAAAGCTGTGATATAAGTACAATGAAAGACTAGAGAGAGGTGAAATGTGCATTGGAAGTAGCAGTAAATGTGCAGTTGTTACAAGAGCTAAATCTTCATCTTCCATTGTAAATTCATTGGATGATGTTTAAATCTGAAAAATCAAGACAAAGCAGGAGGAGAAATTTATCCTATTAAATATAAAGGCAGTTTTCACTCATAAGCGAACCTTGAACAATTATAATACTATAAGAAAGACATTGGCAGTAGTGGAAACTGTCAGGGGAGGGGGGCTGGGATTGGCAGTTGAGAGAAAATGCTAGGGGAGGGAGTGGCATACCTCATCAGCAAGGGTACCTGCATAATCAACGTTTGTATACCTAACCCTGAATTGTACTCCACATCTTTATATATATATATCTTCATATATATATATGAAGGCAAAACCAAAGATTACAGCTGGAAATATAGGAAGTTGGAAAGATTCCCACCTGGGTTGTGGAAATCATAGGTGAGGCGGGATGGAGCAAGAGGCAGTTGGTTATTTTTGTTTGTTTGTTTGTTTATTTGAGTTAGTCTCTGTTGCCCAGGCTGGAGTGCAGTGTCACGAACACAGCTACCACAACCTCACCTGCTGGGCTCAGGTGACCCTTCCACCTAAGCCTTGCAAGTAGCTGGAACTACAGGTATGCACCACCAAGCCTGGCTAATTTTTTTACTTATTGTAGAGATGAGGTCTCACCAAGTTGCTCAAACTGATCTTGAACCACTGGTCTCAGGCAATCCTCTTGCCTCTACCTCCCAAATGCTGGGATTACAGGTGAGCCACCACACCCAACTGCAGTTGTTTTTTTAAGTCTCATAAAACTATAAGCTATGGATAATAAGTCCTCACTTAACACCACCCATAGGTCTTACAAACTGAGGCTTGAGGCAAAATGATGTGTAACAAAACGAATTTTACCATAAGCTGATGAACACCTGGTCACAAAAACATCACCAAACTTTTAAATAAAGACTCAAAATAGACCAGGCACAGGGACTGATGCCTATAATGCTAGCACTTTGGGAGTCCAAGGCAGGAGGACTTGACACCAGGAGTTCAAGACCAATGTGAGCAACATAGTAGGACCCTGTTTCTACAATTTTGTAGAAAAAACAAATTTTTTAAAGACCCATAATTTATCATATTAAACAATGATGTAAATGTGAGCTATACATATTTTTAAAAGATGAATAAAAACAAGATCATTATTTACCCAATTTTTGGTGAATCAGTGAACAACAGTAGTTGTGCTGGTGGCTTAAATCAAAGAATGTTCGCAAAGAGAAAACTGTCAGGAGCACCTCCTGCCACCATGATTGTTTGAAAACAATCACCAACATGGCAGTTCACTGAGCACTCTGGGACCACATAGTGTACTGCCAATCTGTATAATGACTGTAAACTTTATAGATTTTTATTTCACAATAATTTGTATTCATTCACTATTTTCCCAACTTGCTTATCCCAGTTCAGTGTTGCAAGTGGCCAGCACCTCTCTGCCATTCAGGGTGGAGGCAGGAAGCAACCCTAACCAGGATGCCATCCCATCACAGGGTTCCCAAAATAGGAAGAAAGCAAAGTTGAACTCAGTGATGTCCAAGGTACCTGCCAACATGGGCTTTCTTAGGCATTCCCCCAATCTCTGAACAGTCACTTCCAAAAAACGTAGCCTACAACTTCTCCATGTTGTTGGGTCACAAATAACCTTATTCCCATGAGAAATCCATCTTCCCAATACCACTGGACAGGAGGCCGGAAGCCTCCAGAGGCCAGTATATGTTCTGCCCCATCCCTTGGGTGACCCAAGTCTAGTCACTGTCCTTCTTGGAGCCTGAGTTTCCTCATCTATGACATGGGAGCTGCTTGGTTGCTGTGAGGTATAAATGACATAATAGATGGGCACCACCTCATCCACTCCATGTCCCTTTGTGGGTGTCCAGCATCCATTTGTGTTCTGACCCGGGGCTGGGAGTAGAAGGTTCTTGGACCTGGGACATCAAGGAGGCTGTGCAATCCCAGGCGAGTGTCTTGGTCACCACTAACCTATTCACAAATGAGTGTTGAATCACATTCCAAGGCCACTCACTCATACTGGGAGTGGCATCTATTCCTTTAGGTTTGTCTGGGCCACTGCCACGGAGGCCCAAGGTAAACATATAGCCAGCCTAGAGAGAGAGGCTCTCTGTTTTGACCCCTTGCCAGCCATACAAGGAATTTCTCCAGAGCCCCCACAGCCAGAGGTCCCTACCTGTGATGATGTCCCAGAAATTTCATGGTCAGGGGATATTTTCCCCATAGACTCCTGGAAATAGTAGTACACCACTCCTGGTTAGTGAGGAAAGACAAGTTTAGAGTGATGCAATTCGTTTTAAACGTCAGCATTTATAATAGCCCAGATATCATATCCTTTTAAGCTATTTAAACTTTTGATGAAAGATATTAGCTACTAACTTAAAACATATGAGGGGATATATAGTTTTTCAAAAGGTATGCAAGCAAAAATGTGATCACTGCTGTGGGATATTATTAGGTTGTGTGGGTTTTTGTTTTGTGTGTGTTTTGAGGGACAGGGAAAGTTTGGATTTTAGAATTAGACATGGGTTCAAATCCCAGTTTCGCCATGAGAGTGCAGAGAAGAACAGGACAAAGAAAAGCAGCCTTGACACTGAGCAATGTGGCCAGCCATAGAAACAGGTACATGGCAGCTTTGGGAGGTTGCCTGTGGGAGCTCTGGTGGGCAGCTGGAGACAGGGTGGTCCTGGGATTGGAACTAACCTTCTGGGTCCTGCATCATCCCCAACCTACCCCAACCCTTACCTGCAAGAATGAAGATTTGTACTACATACAGGAACTTGTAGAGTCTGAAAGAGAAAGCACTGCTTAATATGAGGTTGGCATCTCTCTGGCTCTCATTAGTGGGTACTGGTGTTCCTCCCCATTCCCCCAGAACCTACTCCCCTAGGGCATGTACAATCAACATTTGCTGGTGAATAAATCTGTCAGCTGCCAGCAGAGCTCAGCCTGGGCCTTCTGCTGACTGGCAGGCATGGTTTATAATAGCCCAGATATCATATCTGGCACGCCTCTAGCTCCTCTTTGAAAGCCAGACTTGCAGTCTGTAACACATTAAGAACCCTGAACCCTGATTCCCTTCCTTCTGCTTTCCTTTCATAATTGTTTACATGAGTCCATCCTGCTAAGAGGGAAAGCCTGACCAGAAATTAGGGACCAGACTTGTTCACTTAGTGCTAGATTAGCTCTTTTCCACATAGCCTTCCAAGGCCCTCCCTACTCTGGACTGACAATGCAGATTAGAGATAATAATCCTCCTCTTCTGACCCATCCTCCTCTTCTGAGACCTCTCCCCTGGGACAATCAGGGCATCTTGGCACTTCCAGGATGGTGGCTCCCTGTCTACACACTTGCACATACATGCACACACAGGCGTGTCCCACCTGCCAGGACAAGGCCGTCCACCCTGAGCTCCTACTGCTCCAGCACTTGTTCTTTCACTATGACCCTGCGTCTGACAGACACTACAACAGTCAGGGAAAGGGAACAGATAGCCCTATTCTCCCTTCCTCTTAGGCCCGACTGGGATATCCCCCTCTTTGGTTATTTGGGACATGGCAATAGGTCCTACATAAACTTTACCTGTCTTTCTGGCAGCATAGACCAAACACCATTTTCAGTCTAGGAAGAAAAGATGAAAAGATGGGCAACAGTCAAGACATTGCAGGATGTCAGTGCTTCCTCACCTTATGATTGGCAGGGATGGCAACAGGTCAGAGGCTGTCAGGGCAATGGCAAGGACCGCTACCCATAGGACCCAACCAGAGGAAGGCCTGCTGGTCGCAGCTGGAGACAAACTCAGAATGGAGCACACTAGCACTAGGAGCTTAAAAAATGCTCAGGAGCCAGGCTCGGTGGCTCAGCCTGTAATCCCGCGCCTTTGGGAGGCTGAGGTGAGTGGATTGCCTGAGCCCATGGGTTCGAGACCCGCCTGGGCAACTTGGCGAGACCTCATCTCCACAATAAATCAAAAAAAACTAGCCGGGCATGGTAGTGCGCACCTGTAGTTCCAGCTCCTTGGAAGGCTGAGGCGGAAGGATCGCCGGAGCCCAGCAGGTCAAGGCTGCAGTGGCCGGGAGCGGCCACTGCACTCCAGTCTGGGTGACAGTGAGTTTCCAACTCAAAAAAAAAAATACTCAGGGGTTTCTCCCCAGACCACCAAGCCCCCAAACAACAGCTAGTTTCAATGCCCTCAGAGTTGGAGAGGTAGGCCCCAATGAATCAGAATAAGATAGGATTAAGAAAAAAGATATCACCCTACTGAATATTTGTTGTAAAATGCCACCAGGTGAGATGGCTAATCATAATGGTAAATAATAATGGTTTAAAACTACCAGTACTTTAAAGTATTTTCTGATTTATGCAGTATTAAAAAAAACTTGGGGGTATTGGGGAAATTTTTCTAGCCCCTGCAAAATGCCTTTCTCTGTCTGAAACCCCACCATAAGTGTCAGTATCTGCACCGACATCATTGTAAAGTCAAGGTCTCCCATATGAGGGGTGCCCTCAGTGTGGACCGTTTCAATTCTCTGTAACCTCCCACCTCACTTCTGCCTTCTTTTCAGTAGACAACATAGACACTATCAGATGGTAGTTTCCTTGACTTTCTGCCATCAAACCCATCCATTCAGTCGCTTCTCATAGACCATTTCCTCTTCCAGTAGAGAAGGCTGCTCTCTCCTTTCTGTACCCCTATCTCACCAGTCTTCTCTCAGTCAGGGCATTCAGGATCTCCTCTTTCATCTGGATATTCTGCTGCTTCTTTTTTTCTGGCTCCTTCCCATAAACATTTAACACATCATTCATCTCTTCCATCAAAAAAAAAAATAGGTACTCTCCCTTGAGCCTGAATTCCTTTTCCAGTTACTGTCCTGTCCCCTACCTTTCACACCAGTATCCTTGGAAGAACTGTTTACAGGGGGTGTGTTCCCTATTCTCTACCTCTCCCTCATTCCACAACCCACTTCAACCTGTTTCTGTCCCTGTAAGTCTCTGAAACCCCTGTCACCAAGGTCACCGATACATTCCTAGTCATCAGATACAACTGCCACTATCTTTAAGGGCTTCAACTCTCTTCATCTCTCTACAGGGCACTATAGAACCATCCATTTACTTGAGTCACCTTCCCTGCTGGCTGCTTGACTTCTCACACTCTGACTTTTCTCCTGCCTCCCACTCCACTTCCTTCCTCCTCCACTTCCCTCCCTCCCTCCCTTTAGGAAGACTTCCCGGCTACATGACTCTGGTGGCCCTCCTCAACGCCCTTAGGTCACTATGTTGTCCCGACCAGGGGACCATGTTAGGTCTGTCCATTGTCAAACCCCCAATACCTGGCCTTATGCCTGGGACATAGCAGGAACTCAGTGGCTACATGTATGAATTATTACATGGTTTTGTGGTTCATCCCTATTGCTTAAAGCCCTGATCAGGGTTGAAAAGAAAAGCTACTGTATCCTACTGAGAATATTGTTAGTAATTTATAACTTGGTGGAAGTGACATTATCAGGCTTTTTATGAGAAGAGGTTTAGAGGAAAAAAAGAGAGAAAGTGAGTCTTAAAAGAGAGGAGAAGAGGGGCAGAAAGGGCATGTCCACCAGGAGGGATGAAAAAACCATTTTCCCCTACTTGGCTAGTTTACTGAGGGGAGCCCTTCAAGCCTGTTTGTCAAATATGCCAACCTTGATGATGTTGGTGATTTGCAGAAAATCCTTTGACCATATCAGTGTCCAAACAGCCTATCCACCTCCTCTCAGGATCCAGGACCAAACCTGAGAAGAGCACTGGAGACCAGCTAAGCCTGGGAGTCTTGTGCACATTCCCCCCCTACCCCACCCTTTGCAAGGGTAGTGGTGTCTGTGTGTGACATCATGTCTTAGGGGGCTTTATGACAGAACAGCCTCTCCAGTCTTCCACAGAACAGCTTGCCAGTTGCCTAAAGATGGCTTTACATCCCCACTAGTCAGAGGCAGTACTTTGTAGGTATCTCTTCAGTTCAAAACAGCGCTATCAATGCTGACTGAGTAGTTAAATGTGACAAGCTTGTGTGAAGTCCTGTAAAGACATGAAGACACAAAGGTGTGTAAGACTCAGTCTGATTGCATAACTCAGTAAGTGTATCTTCTAAATCAAAAACAAGAATACACCCTGACAACTTCTAAATGTTTTATTCATACAACCACTATCTGCTAAGCTTCCGTTTTGGACCAGGCAAAGCTGTGAGCAAAAACAGTTGCCATGGCATGAAGCAATCCCATGAGGAGACTCATGTGATGACTTGCCAATAGCTACCAGGGGTGCCAAAAAATGGCACACTTTAAGAGATATTCGCCATAATCAGAAGTGTTTGGATGCTGGTGGTAACTACTTTGAGCATATCTTGTAATTGCAGAAGTCAAACATGACTTGTATTCATCTCACTGAGTATTACAGTTTTAATATGGTTTTTACCTTTCTTAAAATGTATGTACATTTTTGGGGCACCCTTTGTATATGAGTTAGCTCAGAAGTGAATGCTGCCACCATCCCTGTACTTGCATTCTCCTCCCCTTCCCCAGTTGAGCCTTCAATGAGACCACAGTGCCAGCTGACTGTTTCCAACCTCAAGAGGGACCTTGAGCCAAATGCACCCAGCTAAACCATACCTGGATTTCTGACCCAGAAAAACTGAGATAATGTTTGTTGTTTTTAGCTGCTACGTTTTGAGGCAATTTGTTAATAGAAATAGATAATATAGACATTCCAGAACACAAAGTATAATATCTGATGTTAATAACTCACTGGATGGGTTTAATAATAGCCTGAATACAGAAGAAAATAGAATTAATGTAAGGAAGAGGTGCAAGGTGCTCTGTGAGTAATAAGTGCTCTGTTCCCTGATACAGAGGCTTTGTGTTTCTGTTAGGGTGTGTATATTCATACACATACTATTTTGAAACATGGTATGTCTAAAAGAATATTTGGAAGACAACAATATAAAAATGTCATTTTTACATTCGAGGCAATCTGTATTCGGCACAATCTCAGTCAAAATCCTGATATTATTTTTGAAAAAGTAAAAAACTGATTCTCAAACCAATACAGTTAAAAATGAATAAAATTGCCAAAAAATGTTTGCGTCAGGGTCTCACTCTGTTGCCCAGACTGGAGTGCAGTGGTATGATCACAGCTTACCACAGCCTTGACCTCCTGGGCTCAGGCAATCCTTTTGCCTCAGCCTCCTGAGTACCTAGGACTACAGACACACAGCACTATCCCCAGCTAATATTTTTATTTTTTATTTTTTTTGTTGATACGAGGTCTTGCTGAGTCACCGTGCCTGGCCAGTGATCACTTTTTTACACACAACCAAAATGATGTGTCTTTATCATATTCTAAGGATCTATAAACATATAGGTCACTTTCTGTTCCATTAAGTTGTCTATTTCAGCTAATACCACACAGTTTTAATTGTTGAAGATTTAGGTATGGTTTTATACACCTAGAACAGGCCTTATTTTAAAAATATTTTGGGGGCAGGTGTGGTGGCTCCCAGCACTTGGGGAGGCCGAGGTGAGAGGTTACTTGAGCCCAGAAGTTTGAGACCAGCCTGGGCAACTTAGTGAGACCTCATCTCTACAATAAATCACACACACACAAAAAAAAACCAACCCAGGTGTGGTGGCGTGTGTCTGTAGTTCCAGCTACTTGGAAGGCTGAAGCAGAAGGATCACTTAAGCCCAGCAGGTTGAGGCTGCGGTGGCTGTGAGTGTGCCACTGCACTCCAGCCTGGGCAACAAAGAGTGAAACTCCAACTCAAAAAAAAAAAAAAAAAAAGAAAAGGAAAAAAGTGATCACTGATTATCCATTTAGAGAAAAAAGTTTGATTCCTATATACCATATTCAAATGAAGAAAATTATAGATGGATTAGTGCAAAATAATAAATGTTTAAAAAATCGAAGTATTAAAAAAAGAATAAACAGAAAATACCTTCTTAAATAAGACATACATATTTACACCATATAAATATTTAAATTTCCGTATGGCAAAGCCATAAACAAGTTGAAGACAAATAGGAAACGGTTATTTGCCAATCTGTGTGTCAAAGGATTAATACAAAGACTATAAAAAGCATTCTTACAAATCAAGAACACAATGAAATAAAAAAATGAACAAAGAACATGAAGAAATACAAGTGGTCCCATAAAAAGATGCTCAGTTTTACTGGTAATGAAAACTAAGACAACGAGGACAGCTGATTTCCTCAGAGCAAAATTGAGCAGAAGGTACAGAGTTCTCATATATCCCTAGCTGTGGCACACATATAGCCTCCTCCACCATCAATTTCAGACACTAGAGTGGGACGTTTGTTACAAGCAATGAAGCTACATTGAAGCACCATCACCCAAAGCACATTGATTACATCAGGGTTCATTCTTGATGTTGTACGTCCTATGGGTTTTGACAAATGTGTAATAACATGCATCCACCATTATAGCATCATCCAGAGTAGTTAACACTGCCCTAAAAAATCCTCTGTACTCTGCATATTCATTCCTCCCTCCCCCAGCCCCTAGCAACCACTTATCTTTTTACTGTCTCCATTGTTTTGGTTTTTCCGGAATCTTATAGAGTTGAAATCATACAGTATGTAGCTTTTGCAGATTGCCTTCTTTCACTTGGTTATATGCGTTTGAGGTTTCTCCATGTCTTTCCATGGCTTGATAGGTTATTTTTTTCTAGTGCTAAATAATATTCCTTGTTTGGATATACCACAGTTTATCCATTCACCTGCTGAAGGCTACCTTGGGTGCTTTCAAGTTTTGACAATTATGAATAAAGCTCCTATAAACATCCATGTGCAGGTTTCTGTGTGGACATAAGTTTTCAGTTCATTTGGGAAAACACCAAGGAGATAAGAGAATGTTTAGTCTTGTAAGAAACCACTACTGTCTTCCAAAGTGGCTGTACCATTCTGTATTTCCACCGGTAATGAGATTTCCTGTTGCTCCACCACTCACCGGCATTTGGTATTGTCACATTTGCTCATTCATTTTATGTTTTTTTTTAGAGTTTTGCTCAATCACCCAGGCTAGAATGCAATGGTACAATCATACTCATGGTAACCTTGAACTCCTGGACTCAAGTGAGCCTCAGTCTCCTGAGTAGCTAGGACTATAGGTACATACCACCATGCTTGGCTAATTTTTTTTCTTTTTTTTTTTTTTGAGTCGGAGTCTCACTCTGTCGCCCAGGCTGCAGTGCAGTGGCATGGTCACAGCCACCATAGCCTAGACCTGCTGGGATCAGTCAATTCTTCTGCCTCAGTCTTCCAAGTAGCTGGAATTACAGGCATGTACCACCACATCTAGTCAAATTTTTATTTTTATTGTAGAGATGAAGTCTCATCAGCTTGCCCAGGTTGGTCTCAAACCCCTGGGATCAGACAATCCTCTCACCTTCGCCTCCCAAAATGCTGGGATTACATACATGGGCCACCACACCTAGTCTTAATTTTTTTTAATTATTTTTTGACATCAATAAGGGTACCTGATCTCAAACCAGGCAAACTTTACCACTTGTATACCTAATCCTGAATTGTACTCCATATCTTTAAAATAAAAAAAATTAAAAATAAATTACTTTTTGTAGAGACAGGTCTCACTATGTTGACCAGGCTGGTCTCAAATTCCTGGCCTCAAGTGGTCCTCCTGCCTCAGCCTCCCAAAGTGCTGGTTTTACACAAATCTTAAAATTTGGCTACTTGTCTATTATTGCATTGTAAGAGTTTTATATATTCTAATGCAAGACCATTATGGAATATATGATTTGCAAAACTTTTCTCCCAGTTTGTAGATTGTTTTAGAGGCCATTTTTTTCAGTGAAAATGAATACTGAACACTAAATTCATGAAAGTGGGTTACTTCTGAAGGAGGCGGGGCACAGACCAGGTTAAATTACATGGGTAGATATGGGTGTGGTGAGAGGCAGAGCACAGACTGTGAAGCCAGCTGCCTAGATTTCAATCCAACACTGTCAAGTAATTTAGTCTCTGTCTCAGTTTTCTCATCTGTAAAATGGGTATACCAACACTTATCTCACAGGTATGTTGTGAGGCTTAAGCAAGTTAATGTACCGACAGAGTATAAAACAGTGGCTACCAAGGAAATTTTACACTTTATATAAACCTTAAATGTATTACAATTTAAGTTGATACTGGTGTTCAAAATTTTCCATTCTGTTATTTATGCTTTTTAATTTATATATGCTATGTGCTTTCTTTCATATAACTCATTTTAATATACATAGTTTTAAAAATAATAAAGAAGAGGAAAAAAAGACATCTGGTGTTTTACCCTTTAAAACAGTAAAGTAGCCAGGCTTGGTGGCTCAGCCTGTAATCTCATGCTTTGGGAGGCCGAGGTGAGTGGATTGCCTGAGCCCGCGGGTTCAAGACTCACCTGGGAAACTTGGCGAGACCTCATCTCTACAATAAATCAGAAAAATTAGCCGGGCGTGGTAGCGCGCACCTGTAGTTCCAGCTACTTGGAAGGCTGAGGTGGAAGGATCACCAGAGCCCAGCAGGTCGAGGCTGCGGTGGCCAGGAGTGGCCACTGCACTCCAGTCTGGGCGACAGAGTGAGACTCCAACTCAAAAATAAATAAATAAATAAACAAATAAATAAATAAATAAATAAAACAGTAAAGTTTGCAGGAAAAAGAAAAACAAACAGGAAAGTTTGGGTTAGATGCCAGGAGTGGTCCCAGAGCTAAGCTCAGCCCTGGCCCCTACCCTCTTCCCCATACTTACAAGGTGCCTGTCAACTGCACTTTCAGAAACAGACCATGACTCCTAGGCAGGAGTCAGGCAGGGGCCACCTAATCTGGCAAGTGACCTAGACTCTGTGTCACCTCAGTTTCCTCACCTACAAAATGGGGATGCTTACAGTACTTTCCTGGCCCATGAGAGTAGCCTAAATACAATATCTCGTGCACGGCCTGTCGTGTTGTTAGCTGTCATTTTTTCCTTTACACTTTTAGGCTCCTCTTGGAAGTTCAGAGACAACCTCCGTGCTAGCAAAGGTGGATGCCCAGAATAGACGATCTAAAGTTCCTTCCAGCTTTAACATTTTTTTCTTTCCTGAGTCAGGGTCTCAGTGTATCGCCCAGGCTTGAGTGCAGTGGCGCGATCATGGCTCACGGTAGCCTTGACCTCCTGGGCCCAGGTGATCCTTCCACCTCAGCCTCCCAAGCAGCGGGAACTACATGGCGCCACCACGCCTGGCTAACTTTTTTTTTATTTTTATTTTTTGGTAGAGACGAGGTCCCACTATGTTGCCCAGGCTAGTCTCAAATTCCTGGCCTCAAACAATCCGCCCGCCTCGGCCTCCCAAAATGCTGGGATTGCAGGCGTGAGCCACCGCGCCCGGCCCAGCTTGAAATTCTGAGCTGGTTTTCAAAGATCCTGAGTTTGGGGTGCAAAGGCCCTTGCCTAAAACGGGGCTGATGCTATAACCCAACTGCGGGGGTTGTGGAGAAGCAACAAGAAGCTAAAGACCAGGAAAGCGCGTTGATCTCTATACCGCGCTAAAGAAGAGTTGGATTACAGAAAAAAGAAAGAAAAGCCGCCACGGGGCTGGGCCAGCACTGCAGCAGCCCAGGCGCCATTATCTGCCCCAGCCATCACTTCGGGGGTCCGCCGCGTCCAGGCAGCGGACTGAGGAAGATCCCCGAGGACTGCGCTCCCAAAGGCGCGCCCAAGGAGCGCAGCTGATAACCGGACCGCAGGACGCTGAGACCAGAGGGTCGGCGGCTCCGCGGCCGTCAACCTGGGACCGAGCGCCTCCTGGCGGCGGCGGCGGCCCCTCAGCGCGACAGTTACGAGGCCCAATGGCCCAGCGGCGCTTCTGCAGATGCGCACGCGCAGCTCCCACCTGTCGCTCTTCTCCCAAAGGTGGGGAGAGGGAAGGGGGAGAGAGAGAGAGAGAGAGGGAAGGAGGGTGAGGCTTCCCAGCCAATCGGAGAGCCCGAGAGCCGTCCTCCCGCCCACCCAACTCAGGGGCGTGGCGTTCCATTTTAACCAATGAGAAAAGAGACTGGTTCTCTGACCGCACGCGTGGCTTGAGAAGGGGGTGGGGTCGAGGAGGCGGATACTTTAGCAAGATGGCGGCGAGGGGCCTCCGCCGAACTGGTGCCGCTGCCGGCAACCTCGTGAAGCCCATTTTCAGTCGGGACATGAACGAGGCCAAGCGGAGGGTGCGCGAGCTGTACCGCGCCTGGTATCGGGAGGTGCCGAACACTGGTGAGAGGCAGGGGCGCACCTGGGGCCGCGGAGGCGGCCGCCCAAGGTCGCAGGCGGCCCGGCCTGGCCGGGATTTCTCGCGGGCCGAACTGAGGTCACCGGCTTAGGCCGAGGCGACTCCGCGCGCTTAAGGGGAAGAGGGTCTCCCGAGCCCATGGTAGACCCGACCTGGCGGCGGCGTCGGCGTCAGACCAGCAGTGTCCATCATCCGTACAGCGTTTCCAGACGCCCTCGGTGCTTTAGTTTCTTTTGTCCCTCATAGTTTTTACAGAACCCCTGGGAGGGAGGACAGGGAGTGTCAATGATCTATTCATTTAGTAGGTGAAGCACACCAGGAAGCGAAGTAACGTGCCCAAGGCCCAGAGCTAGCCCTCTGGTGTGTCTGGAACCCCAAAGTCAACTCTAGAATTCCAGAATATGTTTGCAGGTGCCCAGTAGGTTTTATAAGCAAAGTGACTGTAGGATTTCGGTGATAGTCCATTTCCCGCAACCCTCACAGAAAAAACTGAACCCGAGAAAGAAGTGACTTTCTCAAGGTCGTCCCGTAGATCAGTGGTGCCTTTTCCAGACGCTCCATCTCCTCCCCTCCCTCCCCTCCAGTCTCCCAAACCTTGTTCCCAAGCTCTGCCTGCCCCTAGTATTTCGTGAGTTTCTCTCCTTTCCCACTGCTAGCCCGGCCCCTACTACCTCTTAGATGGCACAGACCCAATCTGTTCATGCGAAGAATTCATATGTGAGCTCCCAGAATGCAGAGGCTGTTTCGTATCTTGGCCTACCCCTCAGTGCTGCCCACGGTACTGAATAAAAGAAAGGTTGGAGAAAGTTGCATCTAAACTGCAAGGGCAGTACAAGTGTCAGAGGCTGTTGCTATTTTGTTTTCTTGATTTTACTTGGTATGTCTTAACATGGACCATCATGCTAGTCTGAGAGGGAAGGTGTTTTTGAGTGAGCTGGAGCACTATAGCACCCCTCTGGGCTCCCACTTCCCGGCTTGTGTGTGAGAGGCAATAGAATGTGGTGATTAGGAGCATGTCTTTGTCTCCAGGGTCAGACCTTAACTAGCTATGTGACCGTGAGCCAGTTATTTCATCAGTTTCCTTGTCTATAAAATGGGGATAATAGCATCTTCAGAGAATTACTATATTAAGTAGATTCATATATCTAGAGTGCTTAGAACAGGGCCCGGCACTTAGTTAACACATTAAATATTGGCAGCTGCTTTTGTTTTTGTTGTTGTTATAGGATTTACCCTAATGGGCTTTCATGCAGGAACCAGTTCTTTGATGTATGAGAACTGTGTCTGCTTCACAGAGTCCATGTCCTCAAGCTGACTTTTAAAAATTGCTAGTCATCAGCCTTCCAATAGCTGGCACGTGAAGAAAAAAATTGCTGGTGACCAGAACTTAACCCCACCGGATGTTAGGGAAGGAGAAACTTGAATAATCTTCTAGTTCAGGGACTGCAAATTCAGATGCCTTCAGGGAACAGGCAGATAATAGGTGGGTGTTGGGAGAGTGACAGTAGCATGTGTGGAGGGTGCATTCAAATTTTGATCTTTAAGTATCTAAAATTTAAGCAAGTACATAATTAGAGCAATGGGTATGTATTTAACTGTAGTCACAGAATCATTGTATAGAGGGAGCCTAATAAGGAAAAGAAAGGGGGGGAACCCAAATTGTTCCTACAAGCTGCACTGTGAAGTCAGCAACAAGAAAATAAACAGGTTTTTTTTGTTTGTTTTTTTTTTAGTTGAAGTCTCACTCTGTTGCCCAGACTGGAGTGCATTGGCCGCTCCCGGCCACCGCAGCCTCGACCTGCTGGGCTTCGGCGATCCTTCTGCCTCAGCTTTCCCAGTAGCCGGAATTACGGGCATGCACTACCACGCCCGACTGATTTTTTGATGTATTGTAGAGATGAGGTCTCGCTGCCCAGGCAGGTCTCGAACCCGTGGGCTCAGGCAATCCACTCACCTCAGCCTCCCAAAGGTGCGGGATTACAGGCTGAGCCACCGAGCCCGGCCTATAAACAGTTTTTAGAAGCTGGGATTCTCAGTTACTGAACCAAACCAAGGATTGAGGATAAGTAATAGTATTGATAACTAACATTTATTGAAATGCTTACTATGGCTCAGCACTATGCTAAATGCTTGACATTACCTTATTTTAGAATGGGCTGTAATTGCTTCCCTGCCTTATAAATGAGAAAACAGGCACATACACTTGTCTCAGATGACATCATTTAGTAAGTAGAAGGGCATGACTAAAACCTTGATTCTTGGCTTTTAGCTCCTTTTGTAGTTTTCCCTGAACCTCCCAGAGCCTAATTTATTTGGCATGGGAGCACAGCAACAGAACAGCCTTTGAATCTCTCCTTTGAAAAAATATTATATGCTGTTTGTAGGCCATAAGATAACCGGAGGCTTTGTATAAGAACAGTTCATTCATTTAATTTCCATTTCATTGAGCACCTCTTGTACAAAAGGGTCAGTACTAGATGCCTAGAAAGATACAAAAGTGAATAAAACACAACCCTGCTTTCAAGGGTCTTATAGTCTGTCTAGTAGGAAGATAGATAGGCATTTAACCAAATAATTAAACCCAAAGTATAATAGAGGTATAGGGGGAAGTGCTGAAAATTTTAACAGCCAACTAATGTGTCATGCTTTACAAGGTGTTATTTGATTTTTCACCATATTCCTATAAAAGAATTATGCTAGAGGTTTTTTAGTTCCTATTTTTAAGATGAGAATATAGTCTGTACACCAAACAAAGTTATAGTTTATAATGGTCTAGAGGCATTACCCAGTTTATCTGACCCCTGATTCTGTGCTCTTTTCTATTACATCATGCTGCCTTTCCATCTGAGGATTGCCTAGTGCCTAGTATGAGTGCTATCAGAATGAGCTGGAGTGGACCGCTGAGAGCTGTATCAGTGGTGTCCTTCCCAATCTCCTGCAACAAGAAAGAGCCTTCCAGCCTCAGAAAAGCCTTCACAGTAACACTGGAAAAGCACACAGAGACAATGGAAGAGTCCCCTTTATCCAAAAGGAACACTTCCTTATCTTTCTTTTGAACCTCTCAGTTTTTTCAAATTGAAATTTAAGTATTCGAGATTCAAAGAAAAAGCCAGAAATCTGTGAGTTGAGAAAGAACAGTTGAAACTGATTTTCACTAGGGCTTCTCATCAGTGGCATTTGAACTAGATAATAAGCTGGATAATTTATTGTGTGGGGCTGTACTGTGCATTATAGGCTGTTTTAGCAGCATCTCTGGCCTCTACCCACTAGATGGCAGTAGTGCTCTCCCCATAATATGACGACCACAATGCCCCCAGACTTTACCAAATGTTCCGGAGGACAAAACCATTACTGGTTTACCACTGATTCAGACCAAAAAACAATTCAGCAGTCTATAGCTAGGTGCAGGGTGTGAGATGGAAGGAGGAAGACTGGGACAAATCTATGGAATTCATCTCGGTTAGGCATGGTGACTCATGCCTATAATCTTAACACTGGGAGGCTGAAGCAGAATTGCTTGAACCCGCAAGTTCGGGACCAACCTAGGCAACAGAGTGAGACCTCATCTCTACAAAAAATACAAAAACTAGCCAGGCATGGCGGCGCTCACCCATCGTCCTAGCTGTTGAGAAGGCTGAGGGAGAAGAATCACATGACCCCAGGGGGTTGAGGCTACAGTGAGCCAGACTTCTATCACTGAGCTCCAGTCTGGGCAACAGAGTGAAACCCCATCTCAAAAAAAAACCAAAAAAACAAAAAAACCCAGAATTCATGTCTCTAGAAACAAGTATTCTTAGCACTAGGGATCTGTAACAGCCTGAAACTTTAAGGAAAACTTTGCATTTATGCATGTGAACATTTTGCTGAAGACGATTCACCACCCAGTGCCCTGTTGTGTGGTTATGGCGATCATATGAGGGATGAAAGCTAATGGACTCCAGCTCTAGAGGCATCTTGTTTTTTCTTCCCAGGGTTGGGCGAGAAAGGTAAGCACTGATAGCAGGGACAGATTTTGCACACCCCTTTCCTTAAAAGAACACTGTGTTGTAAATTAAAAAACAAAACAACCTGGATCCTAGGCCCAGAATTGCCCAGGACCAGTTGTATGACTTCAGGCAAGTCCCCACAGTGCTCTCTAGGCCTCACTCCTTCCAGTGGTAAGATTCTAAATTCCAGATTCTGTATTAATTTGCATTTGTTTTTGCATTCCTGTTTTCTTATTGTCCGTTTGTTTGCTTGGTTATGAAATTCCTAATGTGATACCTTGGTGAGCAGATCTTTGGGGAGAAAACCCAAATTTATAGAGTTTGCTATTTTCTATAGTATAAATACCATGATTGCTTTTTAACCTACCAAAGTGAAGTCAGCGAGGGCAGTTTGGGGGAGAGGTTGTGTATTATTGGCTTTCTGTGAAAGCCTGGTCCAGCACACCACTGGACACTGAGTTATTTCTGGTGTGAGCGATCCTCTCTGTCCACTGTTGACAGTGTTTACCTACCTGTCAAGCTGGGATGTAGGTCTCTTGTAGATTTCTGCTATGGCTTATTTCCTGGTTGGATCAGAAACCTTGTTTTCTTTGCAGCGTGGCGTGGCACTTCCCTCAGCAGAGGCTTTTTTTTTTTCTATCACTGTCACTAGGTTACAAGTATAATTAAAAATTCAAACTTAGCCGGGCGCAGTGGCTCACACTGGTAATCCCAGCACTTTGGGAGGTGAAGGCAAGAGGATTGCCTGCGCCCAGGGGTTCGAGATCAACCTGGGCAACTTGGCAAGACCTTGTCTCTACAATAAATCAAAAAATTAGTTGGGCATGGTGGTGCATGCCTGTGGTTCCAGCTACTTGGAAGGCTGAGGCGGAAGGATCGCCTGAGCCCAGCAGGTTGAGGCTACAGTGGCTGTGAGCATGCCAGCTTTGTGACAGAGTGAGATTCCAACTCAAAAAAAATCAAGCTTTATTATTTAGTTCAGTCACTAAACAGCCCTCAGAGTCGGTTGTGATGGTTCTGTAGACCAGAATGGACAAGACACAGGGCATCCTCACCAAGGGAGTGCACCGGTCTCCTGAACCACGGTGTTCGTGCTACCCTGTGAGCCGTGACAGTGCTGCCCCACAGCCTAGTGTCCCTCTCTCACCCTGTCAGTATTCTACCCTACCTCATAAGGCTCTCTTCATGCCTTCACTGTCATCAGCTAATCCACTGACTGGCTGAGTATGCCAGGGGGCACGAATGCAAATGACTAAAACCTGATTTTCAAAGGACATCCATATGCCTCATCTGAAGTTCCTGGTCGCTGAGTCTGTGCTGTTATTTTAGGTACTTGCTAAATCAGAGATTGCTAAATATTGTGATTTTATGTTTATATTCGTAACTGGCTAGCTCTCTAATCCGATTTTAACACCTGGAGAACTGGAGTTACATTTTAAACTTATTTCCTCTTACCCCAAGTAAACTAACATGGTATTTATTAACTGTTTCTTGGATAAAAGCCTTCCCTAACCTGCACAAACCTTTAGCAATCTCTCTCAGCTCCAAGTTTGTGTGGTGCTTAATAGCCTATGCCATATCATTTTACATTAACTTCAATTCTGTCATCTTCTTTTGCTGTTCTCATAAAAATAATACTAACATGTATTGAGACCTTCCATGCAAAGCACTATTGTAAGCTTTTTGCAGTAGCTCATGGAATCCTCACAACAGCTCTGGAATTATATGTGCTTTTATTGTTGTCATTCCCGATAAATACACTTAGGCACCAGGAAGTTAACTTATACAAGACTATATCGCTGATAAGCAACAGAGCTGGGATTTGAACCCAAGTTGTTCAGACTCTTGAATTATGCTATACTGCCATTTTAAATGCTGTAGGCTTGTCTCACCAAACAAAATGTAAGCTTCTCAAGAACAAACACCATGTATCATATTTCTTCATATCCTCAAGCACCTGGTTTAGGGTCAGGCTAATATTTGGTGAAAAGAATGAATGGGTAACCCATACATCTTCAGTGAACATCTTTTGACTCTAGTGTTTGTTTGTTTTGAATTGGAGTCTCACCCAGGATGGAGTGCAGTGGCATGCTCACGGCCACCCCAGAGTCAACCTGCTGGGCTCAGGCAATCCTTCTGCCTCAGCCTTCCAAGTAGCCAGAACTACAGGCACACTACCATGCCTGGCTAACTTTTTGATTTATGGTAGAGATGAGTTGTCGCCAAGTTGCCCAGGCTGTTCTCGAACCCATGGGCTCAGGCAATCCTCTCACCTCAGCCTCCCAAAGTGCTGGGATTATAGACTTGAGCCACCGTACCTCGTCGACTCTAGTTTTTAAAAACGTTTTGTTTATAATATTCTACCCTGAATCATGTTTTTCTTTCTAGTGCACGTATTCCAGCTAGACATCACTGTGAAACAGGGACGGGATAAAGTCCGAGAAATGTTTATGAAGAATGTCCACGTTACAGACCCCAGGGTGGTTGATCTTCTGGTCATTAAGGTAACTGACTCTCCCTGACCAATATAAAAGATCAGCCAACTTGTCTGGTGCTTCTCAGTTATCCCAGATGTACATTTTGTTTCCAAGTTTAAAGAGCAACTAATGGTTCAGCAACTGTGCTCTGTATTTCAAAGGAGTAGTTGAACTCGGAGGTTATCACTTGGTTAAGCTGAGTATAAGGTTGTTCACGGGAAAATCTACTGGGGCTTGCATTTTATAACTAAAAAAATAGGGAAGAAAGTTTGAGCTCTTCTTGAACCTCATTCCTGGAAGTTACTGCTTCACCTGGATGCCATCTTAAAGCTGCAAGAGGCAGTCAGGTTGGCTGTGAGTCCTGTATAAATGGGGTCAAAATTGTAGGCCTGATTCTGTCTCCCTGGCCAGTCACATTAACATCAATGGGCGCTTCAGCATGAACCAGTACATAACATAGAAGAAATGTTAAGCAGAAAACATAAGTTAAGCCAGTCAGGTTAGGCATTAGTGGGATAGGGGCCTGTTATCTTAAAAGTCTCTCCTCTTGGGAACAGTTAACCACAGAGTTAAAGAATTTTTTGAGGCTGGATGTGGTAGCTCCTGCCTATAATCCAAGTACTTTAGGAGGCCAAGATGGGAGGATTACTTTAGCCCAGGAGTTTGAGACCAGTCTGGGCAACATAGTGAGACCCTGTCTCTATTTTTTAAAAGGTAAAAAAAAAGCCGGGCTTGGTGGCTCAGCCTGTAGTCCTGCGCCTTGGGAGGCCGAGGTGAGTGAATTGCCTGAGCCCGCGGGTTCGAGACCCACCTGGGCCACTTGGTGAGACCTCATCTCTCAAAAAGTGAGCCAGGCGTGGTAGTGCGCGCCTGTAGTTCCAGCAACTTGGAAGGCTGAGGCGGAAGGATCGCCGGAGCCCAGCAGGTTGAGGCTGCAGTGGCCGGGAGCGGACACTGCACTCCAGTCTGGGCGACAGAGTGAGACTCCAACTAAAAAAAAGTTAAAAAAATATATTTTTTTTTTTAAAGAAGATTTGAAAGGTTTCAGAGATCATTTAGCCCAACTACGACATTATCCAGATGCAAAAAGTTTGTATAGAAAATAGTTATTTGCCCAAGGTTATTCAACAAGTTAGTACCAAGCAGAGAATAGAATCATTGCCTTCAGTGTTGCATGACTTCAACTTCACTTTGAGGACCTCTCCGCTTTCTTGTGCAGGGAAAGATGGAACTGGAAGAAACAATTAAAGTATGGAAGCAGCGGACACATATTATGCGGTTCTTCCATGAAACAGAAGTACCAAGGCCAAAGGATTTCCTGTCCAAGTTCTATGTTGGCCACGACCCATGAAGTCACTTAGTGGAAAGGTGCATGTTGCTATTTCATTATTTTAGAGCACAAATAAATTCATACGATGGTCACTTCATGATAGAATTCCATCAGTGAACCAATTTTCTGCAGACTCTCACTTTTTGCCTGAACAAGTAGGGTCTTGGTATACACACCACCTGTTCTTTCCCTTTCCTTGAAATATGGTGTTTACTGTAAATTAGATTGGATTCTCTTAAAGCTTTGCATGTGAGTAAACAGGAAGGAATGAGGCCATCTGCTCAAACTGTGGCACTATGTACGAGGCTGAATGGTTAATTTCATTGTTTCTACAGCCTCCACAATTGGACACCGTGGTGTCATGGCACAGATTATCCAAAATCGGCCAACTTTTGCTGTCAAGAGGGATCAGAAGAGCAGTAACAGCACAGAAGTAGAGCTGACAAAATAAGCTAGTTTTCCCTGGGTTCTAAAGAAAATGGATGCTTAGAGGTCTAACCCCTCTACTTGTAACAAGCACTGTTCCCTAAAATGAAATTAACTTGCTACTCAGGCACCCTGCTAGGGGCACAGCTGTCAGTGTACAGAGAACAGAAATATCCCTACTGTTTTTGCAAACTCTGGTGTAGGTCTAGGTTGACAGCAGAAATGTCAACCCAGGTTAAAGAACTGATCTCTGTTTGCTTTGCATGGTCTTCTTCAGTCCTTTCTGGGGCAGTCCAAATGCTGGAGAAGGGGGTTCAGTATCTACAGGTAAGATCACCCTGAGGACTCCCAAACTTTTCAGCACCAAGGATCCCTTCATTATCTTTTTGTAACAGAAACCAGCTGGTTGTCTTCCAATTCATTTTCAATACTACTGGAGAATTTAGACCCACAGACTTGATCACACAAGATTGCCCCTATCCCCTTCACATACCATTTGCAAATCCAAGCATCCAGAACTTCTGACCAATTGGCCTCAAGTTGGGATTCACATGACCTTTTCTTTGGGTTTAATTTGTTGGAGTGGCTTACAGAACTCAGGGAAACATTTACCAATTTATTATAAAGGATATTACAAAGGATGCAGATGAAGAGATGCATAGGGCAGGGGAAGGGGCGCTAAGCTTCCATGCCTTCCCCGAGCATGCCACTCTCCAAAAACTTGCTTGTGTTCAACTCTCCAGAAGCCCTCTGAACCCTGTTTTCTTGGGCCTGTTATGAAGCCTCACTGGATAAGCATGATTAAAGTATAGACAACTATAATGTGTTTGGACAAAAAGGATATACTCTAATACTAAGAGTAGGGAAACACAGCAAGGCCAGCATTTCTTCCTTCAGGATTTGAGACAGGACACCTGAAATAGGGGTTGTATGACCTAAAATCAGACAAGGTAGGTCAGAAAATTTCTTGATGGCCAGCTCCAATACAGAAAGGCAGAGGAAGATTATAGTTTTACTTCCTGGGGCCTGCCTTGAGGGGATAAGGAAAAGGTGAAAGAAGGGCAGGAGGTCAGAGAGAAAGAGATGCTGTTTCTGAGGCCTGCTTCTAAGGCCTGAAACACCCCATATTACAACAAAAGATTAGCAAGGGTTTTGGAAATTATGAGCCAAGAACCATGGATAAAAACCAATAATGATATTTAGGCAGTTGTAAGCTAACAATCAAAGCTCATGACTGGCACATGGCAATTATCCAGTATTGCTGAAAATTAAAAAACAGCTTGAGGCTTTAGTTAGCCTGTACAGCTTCATTAAAGGGAAACGGTTTCTGTTGGGCTTTTACAAATAATGAAAATAGATCCCAGGTTCCCATAATCGCCTCTGTGGATCCATAAGGGCCTGGATATCCTGGGTTGTAAATCAAAGGCCTATATGTTTCTCTGATAAAGAAGGGACAACAGAGATAAGAAACCACAACAACTAGAGCCTCAAACCGAGAAACTTCAGCTGCCATTCAGTCACACATAGCTGATGTTTATTATGTTTATTCAAAATTTGATTGCTTGTTTTCCCAGTGCTAGTGAACAGCACATCTCAGGAAAGCTCCCAAGGCCTAGGGATCTGGGCTATGGTCACAGACCATTCAGGAGGCTCACTGGACTCAAGAGACTGAGGGCTTTCCCTGGGCCCTGCTGATAGGGAAGGAGGAAATGCTGAGAGCTTCACCATTTCTTGTTTGTGCTTTCCCAATTCTGTTCTTCCTCCATGGCCTGAAAGAAAGGAAAGTAGCAGTGAATTGAGCAACAGAGCAGTCCTCCATCCACAGACTGAAAGAGAATCCCACAGAATGGCTGTACCAAACATGGCAGGAGAAAGGCAACATTGAATATGTTTATTTATTCATACACTACCTGGATATTTGACCACAGACCAGGCATTGGAGGCCCAAAGGTATCAAAAATATTTTCCCTGCCATCAAGAAACTCATAGTCTAGTAGAATTTTGGTTTGTGTGTATTGAAGCACATAATACTTAGTGTTTCAAGAGGTACTGGTCACTCAGAAGAAGGAGCAGTCACTTTCAAATGGAGGCATGAAGGAAGACTTCAAAGACATTCACGAATGAAGCTGGGCATGATGGCTCTCACCCATAATCCCAGCACTCTGAGAGGCCAAGGCAGGAGGATCGCTTGAAGCCAGGAGTTCAAGACCAGCCCGGGCAATATAGCAAGACCCCATCTCTACAAAAAATTAAAAACTTAGTTGTGCATGGTGGTGTGCACCTGTAGTCCTAACTACTTGAAAAGTTGAGGTGGGAGGACTGCTTGAGCCCAGGAGTGTGAGGCTTCAGTGAGCTATGATTGTACCATTGTACTCCAGCCTGGGTAACAGAGTGAGACTCAGTCTCTTTAAAAAAAAAAAAAAAAAGACAGGCCGGACATGGTGGCTCACACCTATAATCCCAGCACTTTGGGAGGCCAAGGTGAGAGGATTGCCTGAGCCCATAGGTTTGAGACGAGCCTGGGCAACTTGGTGAGATCTATCTCTACAATAAATCAAAAAATTAGCCAGGCATGGTGACACATGTTTGTTATTTCAGTTACTTGAAAGGCTGAGGCGGAAGGATCACCTGAGCCCAGCAGGTCAAGGCTGCGGTGGCCATGAGTGTGCCACTGCACTTCAACCTGGGCAACAGAGTTTTTGTCCAACTCAAAAAATAAAGACATTGAAGAATGGGTGGCATTAAGATAGAGCACTGGGAAAGAGCCTCTGGTGGAAGGAACAATGAGCCAATGCTTGGGAGTGGGTAAGAGTGTGGGAAATAAATGGTGAACTGAGGACAGATGTGTGGTTGGGAAACTTTGAATGCCAGGCTAAAGGAGTCAGGAGTGTTCTTATCTATGACAGTAATGCTGCTGTACAGCACCTATTAAACCACAGGAAGTCAACACAAGAAGGCTGAGTGGGAAGAGGACTGCAACTGCTGGGGGAAGGGTCTGTAGATAGTACGTGAACCAGGCTATAGTGCCCATGCACAGGCTGTACTGGTGCAGAGCTTGAAAACTAGAGCTGACTGAAGAGAACCTGGAGTTTCTAAATTTCAATATGGAGCCACTGAAATGATGCTGTTGGTCATGGGTATGTGAGGCATATTAAATTGCCCAGAAAATGTGCAGGTTGATTGAATCAGGGTACATCAAGGGAAACTTAAAAAAGCAGGCTAGGATCCCAACCTATCTGGAGGAGGCCCCAGTGAATTTCGTTGTTTTTTTTTTCTTCTTTTTTCTTTTTTTTTTTTTTGAGTTGGAGTCTCACTCTGTCACCCAGGCTGGAGTGTAGGGGCACACTCACGGCTGTCGACCTATTGGACTCTGGCATTCTTCCACCTCAGCCTTCCAAGTAGCCGGAACTACAGGCGTGCACTACCATGCTCAGCTAATTTTTTATTTATTGTAGAGATGGGTCTCACCAAGTTGCCTGGGCTGGTCTCGAACCTGTAGGCTCAGACAATCCACTCGCCTTGGACTCCCAAAGTGCTGGGGTTACAGGCTGAGCCACCAAGCCCGACAACCCCAGTGAATTTCTAAGTTAATGAGATAGTTAGTTTCATCCAACATAGGGAAAAGGCAAAATAAAAACAGCCATCAAGTGGGTCGATTCATTAAAGCTGCTGTCCCAGATGTCCAAATGCTGCTACCAGGCCAGACTGCAATGCAGATCAGATGCTCCACCCTGCTTCCTGCTCCTGATCCATCTAGGGGTAAAACAAGTCTTACCTGTTAGTCGTCATCGTCATCATCCTCTGGGACAAAAATGTCATGTTCCTCAAGTAAAGCAGCAAAGTTCTTGCTGATAAGTGTCCCGACATAGAGAAACGGGATCACAATGGAGAACACACGGAGAAGGCCAAAGGACATCTGCAGAGGGTCAGAGTGATGGCTGTGAGCTCCAGAGCCCACTCCTGCAGAACCATAGAAGGCCTGGCCCTCTCACAGGCAGTCCTTCCTGTGGACCCCAGACCCAACTGGATTTTAAAGTCCCTTGAAACATTCAGAGCAAGAAAAACATTTTTTAAAAAATAAGTGATGAGCCGTGCTCGGTGGCTCAGCCTGTAATCCCGCGCCTTTGGGGGGCTGAGGTGAGTGGATTGCCTGAGCCCGCGGGTTCGAGACCCGCCTGGACAACTTGGCGAGACCTCATCTCTGCAATAAAATTAAAAATTAGCCGGGCGTGGTAGCCTGTAGTTCTGGCTACTTGGAAGGCTGAGGCGGAAGGATCACCGGAGCCCAGCAAGTCGAGGCTGCGGTGGCCGGGAGCAGCCACTGCACTCCAGTCTGGGTGACAGAGTGAGACTCCAACTCAAAAAAAAAAAAAGTGATGGTTATGCCACTTAAATGGCCATGCGTGGCAGTTCACACCTGTAATCCCAGCATTTTGGGAGGCTGGGGTAGGAAGATTGCTTGAGCCTAGAATTCAAGACCAGCCTGGGCAACATAGTGAGATCTCGCCTCTAAAAAAAATCAAAAAATTAGCCAGGTGTGGTGGCATGTCCCAGCTGCTGGGGAGGCTGAAGTGGGAGGACTGCCTGAGCCCTGGAGGCTACTCAGGAGGCTGAGGCAAGAGGATTACCTGAGCCCAGAAGGTCAAGGCTGCAGTGAGCCATAGTCATGCCACTGCACTCCAGCTTGGGTGAGAGTGAGACCCTGACTCAAAAATAAAAAAAAGATTGGTTTTTTGGTTGTTTTTGAGTTGGAGTCTCTCTCTTGTCACCCAGACTGGAGTGCAGTGGCATGCTCACAGCCACCGCAGCTACAACCTGCTGAGCTCAGGCGATCCTTCCACCTCAGCCTTCCAAGTAGCTGGAAATACAGGCCAGACGTGTGCCACCACGCCCAGCTAGTTTTTGTGATTTATTGTAGAGGCGAGGTCTCACCAAGTTGCCCAGGCTGGTCTCGAACCCCAGACTCAGGCAATCCTCTCACCTCAGCCTCCCAAGGTGAGAAATGATTGTTATGGCCATCAAACTGGATACTGGAAAGAAAAGTACAAAGCACTCTAGACATCTAAAGTTAGGGCACAGCCTGCTAATTACTTAGCAGAGAATTACTTAGTACCTATAGAGAAACGGGTGAGCCGGTACTAGGAAGGCTGGGCTATGGTTATATGTCTCCTTGAAGAAGACACTAAATACATGAAAATGGATTACAGAAAGAGGTACAGTAAAGGATATTCTATACATTTCATTAAGTAAGGTTCCCTGATGCCTAAGAAATCTGATTTCACCACATTAAATTTTAGAAACAGGCATGTTTGGAAGTGGGGATGTCTTTCCACTAAAAGACTATTTGGAAGAACTGGAAAAGTGTCAGTAAAATCTCAGCAATCTCTCATATATTTTCCGAGTTAAAAAAAAATTTAAGCTGTGCCTTTTTATAAGGCAGCACTTTGTATGAAACCTGAAGTCAATTCTGTATGTTAGCATAGGCCAAACTAGCTTTAAAATAACTTGTTTTTGTTTAACTCCCACACAGTCCTGCAGTCAAAAAGCAAACTTTTGTCTGTTGTAAGAAAGTTTCCATCGTTCAGTGGCAGCAAAAATAGATACTGGTGGCTACTGTACCAGCAAGAAACCTGGACACCGGGACCTAACTCAGCTACTAGCCTCGGATACTGACTTCACTGCTCTGGCCCGATTGTTCATTTGTAAAAACGGCGATTGCACTAATTCTCTGCACATCAGGACTGCAAATCATGTGACACGTAACTACTAGGTGACAACTCATTAAAAAGCCCGTCCCACGTACTCTTTATTAACAAAGTCCCTTCACAATTACTTCAGCCTCTATGAGGCAGAGATTACATGACTTGTCTAAGCTGGATGCTTAAAAAGCGAGTCTTCTTGACTCCAGAGGACTAGGGCACTGCACCCCTCAACGACAAACTAGTGCAAAATGCCATTCTTCTCAGCTTTTGACCCCTCTTCTGTCTCAAGCACCCAGCGCAAACACCGCATTCTCCCATCTGTCAAAATTAGCAACCATTAACGCATTTATCCTCGGCCCGCCTTCCAGTCTGAGGCGATCGTATGATTGGTGTTTATTCCTGTCAATCAGCGTCGGCCCGCACACACTTCCCGCAATGATTGACCTCGGCCCCTTCGCCCCTCCTCAAGGAAGACACTCACTTTCACCGGTTTGGGCAAAATGGCGCCGCTGCGGGTAACGATGACTGACCTCGACGGTACCAGGCTCTGACTTGAGCCGCCCCGTACGGCGACGACACCGCCACCTTTCCTCAAGCTCGGCCCGTACCAGAAAGTCTTGCATCGAATGGGCGCCAGTGCTAACCAGCGGGTCGCTCCGGACGCCATTTCCCAGCTCCGCCCCTCGCCCGGGCGCCCAGGTCCCACCGCCCAGCCGCGGTGCCGCCCTCAGGAAGAAGGCTGCCCAAGCCTCGCGAGGCTTTCGGCGCCACACGAGAAGCCCGGCCCTCAGTCTTGCGCAGTGCCCAGTTCCTGTTGCGGTAGGAAGGACGTTCGTCACCCGCCCGACGTGGTGACGTCACTAGAACGGCGCCGACTCCCGTTTTCCCTCCTCCCCGGCTGTGGTTGCCTGCGGTGGGCGAGGCTGGGCGCCTGGGCGTGCAGTGAGAAGTCTTCCGTCGTCTGTCGTCCCGCATCCAGGACTCCAGGCCCTGGCAGAGCAGGTCTCAGGGAGTTGTTGAAATAAACTTAAGGAACCGAAATGAGGACTAGTAAAAAATGCTTTACTTAATGTTTTAATCGTATACAAAAGAACGATAAAAGCCCATGGTATCTGTGTATAAAATAAAGTGCAGTGACTGGAAAACAAGGCGGGTCCCTGCCCCGGGCCCTGGAAAGCTTCTGAGCCTCCTGGAAATTAGAGGCTCCAAGCCTCCACCTTTGGCCTAGTTGCGTCTCGGTTGGTCTGCCCGAGGCCCTAGTAAGGGAGAAAGAGGCTAAGAAAGGGTAGATTTTGTGTGTTTAGGGAGTGTCTCTGACCAGGCACGGCATCTTTCCACCAGCCACTACCACCACATCCCAAAGGCGTCAGGCTGGTCAGGTTCTGGTTCTGCAGACACAGCCGCTTTGCCTCCCAGAGCAATAAAGAAAACACCTGGCCAGATGCTGGGGCGAGAAACCATGAAGGGTCTTGGCAAGTACACTTTGGATGACAAACAGGACTGTGAAATAGTTCTCAGGTGGTTTTGCTAGCAGTTTCGGTAGCCAGAATACCTTTACGGGAGCCTAATAGGAAGAGAAGACTTTTTCACAGGGTATGGGGAAAGTCCAAGCTCCTAGAATACCCATAACTGAGAACCAAAACAACAAACTGGCTTTCCCCAGGGAGCCCCCCCCCCACCACAAAAAAAAGGCTTTAGGAGGACAAAGCAGCCCTCTCAATAAAGGTTCCTAAATTTAGACCTCTACGTTTGAGCTCTTCAATCTTGCTTTCCCAAATACTTAGGTTTTAATCAAGAGAGGGTGATTTCACAGCAACTTCCCACTGTGCCTCTCCCGTCAAGGAAATCGCCTTAACTTATTCCTTTCTACTTCTCTTTCTGTATTGGTAAATTCTTATACTAAGTGATTGCTGAGCATAGG
>NW_007249744.1:599952-605107 GCF_000164805.1 Carlito syrichta
CACACACACACACACACACACACACACACACACACACACACCCCTCCTTTAGCTTCTCACTTGGTAGCTCCAGAAGCTGGCAGCTGAGGACAGAGTACAGGAGGGGATTCTGCTGACATATGAAAGCTACCAGCCCCTTCCAAGGCAACATTCAGCACCATCTGTTGACAGGGCAGCCAGGTAGAGAGACTGAGGCCCCAACACTTTCTGAGCAGAATAAATTCCTTTTGATTGGCTGAAGGTCCCCTCCCGCCAAAGGACCCTACCCAAACACCGGAGTGGGGATCCCATGCCCAGTCTTTCCAACTCTCAGAAAGAGCTGGACCCCAGAAATGCCTATGACACAATAAATCCGCTCTCTCTGACAATGTCAGCCCCTCAAGCCAATACTACAGCCAGCTTCGGGTGTTTAAATGTACAGAAGCCTCCCCATATTGAAAATTGTAACTATACGGTCTAGTGGATAAGTCAAAAGTAGGGTGGCCTGTGGTCATGTAACATTCCCCACTTCCTCCACTGAGAAGACTCAGCTCTCAGACTCTGTGGCTGCTGAGCAAGCCACCTCTCCTCTCTGGGCATCAGGAAACAAACAGGATGGAAGAAATGATTCCTCGATCCCCTCCAGGCACAAAGGTGGATCTGGACCTGAAGAATGCCTAAACATCAGGAAGGAAAGAATCTCCCCACTCCTGCAAAAGCAACCTTGGAAATGAGTAAACATTTAACTCCTGAAAAAGAACTAGCCCTGGTGTCCTGACCAGCAGGACAGGGGCAAAACTCGAAGGTCCCAGGCTCAGCACCTATCCTGTTCCTCTGATTCTGGCTGGCTCCCCAGGGCCCTCTGCTGCCACCTCTGCCGAAGCTCCACAATCTCCTGGCCATACCAGTCATGCAGGGTAGAGAAGCAGCAGGTCTCCGGGGATACGGGGCTCTGCCCCCTGCCTAGGAGGAGGCTGGTAGGGCCCTGCAACTCCCACTCAGTCAACCCCCACCCTGCGGACCTGCTGCCTGCTATGTCGACCAAGCCCACGGGGCTGCAGTCCCTGGAGAGGGAGCGGCCATTCTGCAGTCCTGGAGACCAGCGGTCAGGAGCCTGGGGCTTACAGCGGCTGGCAACAGCCTTCCAGGATGAGCAGCGATGCAAGGCCAGGCTCTGACGGGCATCTTGCAACTGGCTCTCCAGCTCACGGACCACCAGGCGCATGTAGCCAAAGCTTGCCCGGGACAGCGCCTTCACCCAGGCCTCCTGGGCCGCCGGCCCATCTGCCGCCAGCAGGTGTGGACGCACTCCAGGGGCATCAAAGCAGATGGCGAAGGCAAACTCCTCCGGAGCTGGAGCTTCGGCCAGCTCCACTGTGCAGCCCTCCAGCACCACCAAGCTCAGTGGGGTCCGGCCCTCACGACTCTCAAAGGAAAACAGCAGGTTGCCCTTGAGGACAAACCAGCATTTTCGGCCAGTGCCACTGGGGGTGGGTGGGGTCCCTGGGCCCCCCCAGGTGCGCAGGAAGCCTGTGTGGTCCGCTGGAGAGTCACTCAGTGCATAGTGGGCTACACTCCTCTCGTTCAGTTTCATGGCTTCCACAGAACTGTGAAGTGAGAGAGGTGGCAGCCGATTAGAGAGGGGGTGGCTCCTGTGGCCCCATGGGGAAGAGCATGGGTTCGGAAGAGACCAGACCCCAGCTCTCTGACCCCTATTCTTTTGCTGTGTCCCTGTGGCTCTTAATGTCTTCATTTGTGAAACAGGCTCGTCTTTCCTTCCTTTTCTGTCAAAGGGATGTTGTGAGGATCATGCAAAAAACTGAACAGCAGAGGACTCAGAGAAAAGAATAATATGAAGCCAGGCACGGTGGCTCATGCATACAATCCCAGGACTTTGGGAGGTGGAGGCAGGAGGATCACTTGAGGCCAAGAGTTCAAAACCAGCTTGGGAACATAGTGAGCCCCCATCTCTACAAAAAAATTTAAAAATTAGCCAGATGTGGTGGCACACCTGTAGTCCCAGCTACTCAGGAAACTGAAGTGGGAGGATGGCTTGAGTCCAGGAGTTGAAAGCTGCAGTGAGTTATGATTGTGCCACTGAACTCCAGTCTGGATGAAAGAGCCAGACCCTGTCTCTAATTTTTTTTTTTTTAAAGAAAAGAATTCATGTGATTGCATTAGGCTAGGAGGTATGGCAGGACCTTGACATAACTTTTCTATTTTTTATTTTTAGATACAGGGTCTCTCTCTGTTACCTGGATTGGAGTATAGATTATAGCTTACTGCAGGGTCAAGTGATCCTCTCAAGCTGGGCACGGTGGCTCATGCCTGTTATCCCAGCACTTTGGAAGGCCAAGGTGGGAGGATTGCTTGAGGTAAGGTAGACCAGCCTTGCCCACATAGCGAGACCTTGTCTCTACAAAAAATTAAAAATTATCCGACTGTGGTGGTGCATGCCTATAGTCTCAGTTACTCAGGAGGCTGAGGTAGAAGGATTGCCTGATCCCAGGAGGTTCAGGCTGTGGTAAGCCGTGCTCATGACACTGCACTCCAACCTAGACAACAGAGTAAGACTGACCCCCCCCCAAAAAAAAACATGACATCCCACCTCAGCATCCCAAGCAGCTAGGATTACTGGCACATGCCATTGCACCCAGCTAATTTAAAAAAAAAAACAAAACTTGTTTTTTGGCTGGTCACAGTGGCTCACACCTGTAATTACAGCACTTTGGGAGGCAGAGGTAAGAGGATTGCCTGAGCCTAGGGGTTCAAGACCAATTTGGGCAACTTGGCAAGATCTTGTCTCTACAATAAATCAAAAAATTAACTGGGCCTACCTGTGGTTCCAGATACTTGGAAGGCTGAGGCAGAGGGATCACCTGAGCCCAGCAAGTCAATTTTTTTTTTGGTAGAGATTAGGGGATGTCTCACTATGTTTCCCAGACTGGTCTGAAACTCTTGGCCTCAAGTGGTCCTCTTGCCTCAGCCTCCCTCACTAAGTGCTGGGATTACAGACATGAACCACCACCACCACCTCCAACTGACATAGCTTTTTAAAATAACTGGGCTGAAATGAACCACAGATCCATAGAAATCATTGTGCTTAAACTATCCCCTAATCTGGGGGCCTCTCAGTTCAATTCTGAGGCCAAACCTCTAGGGTTTCAATGACCTACCCAGGCCTCTACTGGCTTCTCATTCATGTATGGCACTGTTGATTCTTGTCAACCTTAAGGCAGAAACTGAGGCACAAAATACAATTTTAAAGAGTTTACTTGAGCCAAAGTGAGGAGAGCTGCCACACTTCCAATTTGCTGTAGTGAGTACTCCATTCAGCCTTGTTACCAGTGGATTTTTACAGGCAAAAGGAAACATGGAGTGGGCTGATACAAGTCGTTGGGCAGGAATTCTCACTAGTTCACAGAAATAACATTGGTTAACGTTTGGCTATACACTGTTGAACTATAGGGTATGAACTACACAGTGTCCAGCATATGGCATTTTATGGCTACTTGACATCACACAGGAAATAGGAAGTGGCTTCAAAAGCTAATTCATTTTTTTAGAGACAGAGCCTCACTCTGTTGCCCAGGATGGAATACAATGGCATAATCCCAGCTCACTGCAGCCTCCAAGAAAGTAATTCGTTAGCTCAAGGGAGTGAGACTGGGCAGCTGTCATATCTGAATGCCTCTCTGGGTCTGTTAATTTAAAGGGGCTAGAATTCCTCAAGTAAAAAAGTTGTTTTCCTTCTCAATCTGCGGTCTTCAGGACCAGATGGGAACTTGCTCTGTAAACCAGAATGTGGCACAAACAAGGGTATGGCAGAGAAAGACCAACCACACCCTCTGAAGGATCACAAATGGTACCTAATTCTACTATCCTTCTTTCTCATGGAAAACTAAGGCCCTGAGCAGTAAAGGGAAACTGCCCAAGGTCACATGACCATGAGAAGCAGAGCTTGGTCTCCCGATTCCCTTACACCTTCTAGGGTAAGTCTTGGCAGTGACCCACTTACCAGCAGGGCTCACTGAGGGAGTGCAGCGGCCTCTTGTCTGGCCACACAGCTGAGCCCTTTGATCACGTGGTTCTCAGGAAGCCTGCAAAGCAATTCTCATAGAGTCAACCCATCCTAAAGAAAGAGAACTCCTACTTCACCTTTGGGGCCCAGTGAAACCATCACCTCCACCAGGAATCCTTCCCTGACCCGTGATAATCCCCCCACCCATCCACCAAGACCAGACACCTCTGTGCAACATAAAAGGTTGGGTCTCCTTGTCTTGACCTTCACTCTTCAGACTTCAGTAACCCTGCTCCTAAGCTAGGTCACAGCCTAAGTGGCCTCATAGCTTCCAGCTTTTCCCTTCTAGTCCTTTTCACATAGTTTCTTGGCAGACTTTAATCAGAGTCACCTGATCTGATAGCCATTCTCTGATCATCATATCCAAGGTGGCTCTGACCACCAAGGTGGCCTGACCTAAGGTCACCAGATCAGCAGTACCCTCATTTCTAGTTTTGTTCCCTTCATCCTACGATAATGTCATTTGTGTTCACAGCGCTGACAGCACTGTGTTTACGTAATGTCTAGGGCGGGGCACGGCATAGCTCCCTGATAACCCCAATATTGACACAGCAGTGTACAGCGCTCAGAGAGGCCCTCCGGAAGTAGTTGCTGAATTAATGGGAATATATCCATGGACAAAACAGAGTCCCCCAGCCCCCTGGAACCCACATTCCAGCAGGGGGAGAGGCATGGTAAGCAAACAAAATGAATAAATAATAATACATTAATGAAATAGTAGATAACGTAAGGATCTGTAATGAGAAGGACTGTGGAGAGAACAAGTCAGGTCCCGAATGGCGGAGAGGTCATTGCCGTCCGTTTCAGTCCACTCCAGTCCTGGGTGGTCCAGAAAGGGGGAGGAGGAGATCACCTATGCTTGCCTGAGGAGTGGCCTTACTGCCCATCCTGGGCCCAGCACTGAGGCACACAGAGAGGGGGTCGGCAGCCCGCGGGGCTGTCCCCTCTCCCGTGGCCGCGCGCCTGGGGAAGGGCGCACTCTCCTCGCCACCAGCAGGGGTGCCAGGCCCGGACAGCCCAGCGGGCGCCCCGCCCGTGCACCGCGTCTTCCCGGATTCTTTCCTGGGGGAAGAGGCAGGCTGGGGGCGTGGGACC
>NW_007249744.1:605407-606301 GCF_000164805.1 Carlito syrichta
CTGCAGACGTGGCCGCAGGGGCGGGGAGCCCCCGCCCGGGAGGCTCGGGTTACCGCCCCCGCCCCTCCCCGCCCGGTACTCGCCAGCCCTCGGGATCGGCGAAGCTGCCTCTGGATCCACGAGGGAGGGAAACTGAGGCTCGAAAGGGCGGTACGTCCTTGAGCCCAGAGCCCCACTTCAGGCCGTCCGCGCTCCTCGGACACAACCCATCACCGGGAAAACTCTGTCCTTAACTTTTCCCCTCTGGTCCCCCCCACCCCGCGACCAGCCCGCTTCTTCCGCAAACCCCGCACGGCCTCGCTCTAGGGGCCGCCTAAGGGCGGGCTCCTATACAGCCCGCGAGACCCGGCCGAGCTTTCTTGGTCACCCAACCGGGCTCCCGAGGACGGCCGATTCTGCCTCTGGGAATTCACCATTTCTGCCTCCTCCAACCCATCCTGACACCTACCCGCAGCCCCCAGGGAAATCCACCCGCAGCTCCCGGGCTTTGCCTAGAACCGGTCTCCTCGGGTAGGCCTGACGTGAAGGTTGCAGGAATGCAGAACCAAACTAGAAGGCTGAAGTTTCCTGAAGGCGCTGGAAGCCTGGGGTGCGCGCCAGCATCTGCCCATGAACTTGTTGGCTCCCATTTTAGAGCTTTGCCCTTGCAATTCCAGCATCGTAGAACGCCCTCCTTCGCACCCTCACCCCCAGCTCTACCCTTCAGGGTGCCTTCACATCGTTTGAGTCTCAGCTCAGCTGTCCCTCCCTGAACATGAAAAATAAGCCGGGTTCGGTGGCTCAGCCTGTAATCCCGCGCCTTTGGGAGGCTGAGGTGAGTGGATTGCCTGAGCCCGCGGGTTCGAGACCCGCCTGTGCAGCGAGACCTCATCTCTACAATAAATCAAAATAATC
>NW_007249744.1:606481-635511 GCF_000164805.1 Carlito syrichta
GCGGCCACTGCAGTCCAGTCTGGGCCGCTGAGTGAGACTCCAACTCAAAAAAAAAAAAAAAAACATGTAAAATAGACTCCCAAGTCTCTAACACATCTCTGGGTTGTATTTCCATCATATCACTAACCTCTAAGGAAAACTTCCCTACAGGATGCTTTAATTTCCTGTTTACTGTCTGTCTCTCCAACTAAATTTTATTCGATTAATAGTACAAATCAGCCGGGTGCAATGGGTCACGTCTATAATTCCAGCACCAGGAGACCAAGGCAAGAGGATTGCTTGGAGCCAGGAGTTCAGACCAGCGTGGGCAACATAGTGACACCTCCTCTCTACCAAAAAAAAAAAAATTACCCAGCATGGTGGTGATGCGGAAACCCACTATTGTCTGCCCATATTGCCACAACCCTTCAAGAAAGGTATAACTTTCAAGGGCCCTGCACATACCTACATTCCTGAGAATTAGCCTCTGCAGATACCTGCATACCTGAGAATTAGCAAAAGAAAGCGTATTCCCTTATCTCCTATACATTCCCCATTAAATTACTTCAAAGAATCCTTAACTCCCTGCAGATTGTGCTCAACTGAGAGAAATTAATCTCTATTCACACCCTTTTATCATAGATTTGAAAATATAACACCCATGTAACCGTAAGTCTTGTAATCTATATACATTTCTGCGTGTTATAACTACTAATCAACAATATGTTATAGTGAATAATGTTTTACTTTGTCATAGGCTCTGTTAACTCCCTTACTCTATGGCAAGCTTGATCAACTCTTCAGTTTGGTGTTACTGATAACACTGTGAGCTACCTCTTGGTAGCCAGTTGCAGGACATATGAACCATAATTGTTACTATTGACAAAACGTGACTGTAACTTAAGTTCTGTATGATGCTCTGTCTGTCACATAGTCAATGTATAGATTCCAGCAACCTTAAACTTATAAAAAACAGACTGTGAAACCTAAGGGGTGAGCAAACCAGAACCAGAAATGCCAGGAGCCAGGTTCTGTCTCCCTGAATTCTGAATTCAGAAATAAACTTCTTTCTGCCAGTTCTCTGTCTCTCAATTTATTGGTATCAAGAAATAGCAGCTGAGTGTTTGGTGATGCATTCCTGTAGTCCTGGTTACTTAGGAAGCTGAGGCAGAAGAATCACCTGAGCCCAGGAGGTCAAGGTTGTGGTGAGCCACGATCCTGCCACTGCACTCCAGTCTGGGTGACAGAGACTCCAACATTAAAAAAAAAAAAAAGAATGAAACATTGGCTGGGTGCAGTGGCTCATGCCTGTAATCCCAGCACTTTGGGAGGTGGCGTTGAGAGAATTGCCTGAGCCCAGGGGTTGAGACCAGCCTGGGAAACTTGGTGAGGCCTTGCCTCTACAATAAATCAAAAAAATTAGTTGAACGTGGAGGCACATGCCTGTAGTTCCAGATTCTTGGAAGGCTGAGGCAGAAGGATCTCTTGATCCCAGTAGGTCGAGGCTGCAGTGGCTGTGAGCGTGCCACTGCACTCACTGCACACCTGGGAAACAGTGACACTCCGACTCAAAAAAAAGAGTAAAAATTATAGAAAATGTGTTAGAAGGTAGTAAGTGGTGTGGAAAAAATAGAGCAGGGTAAGGGAGGTTGGGAGCTGTACGAATGAGTTTGAAATTTTAAATAAAAACGGTCAGGATAGGCCTCACTGAGAAGGTGATATTTGAAATACTTAAAAGAAATGAGGGAGCCAGCCAGGCCAAAACCTGAAGGAAAGTGTTCCAGGCAGAGGGAACAGCCAATGTAATAGCCCTGCAGCCTATTGTGTTTGAGGACCCGCCAGGAGGCCAGAGTAGCTAGGAGGCTTGGGGCAGTAGAAGGGCAGTAGAAGGTAGCTCAGAAAGGGTAGGGTGGGGCTTTGAATATCCAAGGGCTGTTGCTCCAGACTAAGATGAGCAGCCATCACAGGATTGTGGGTGAGGAGGATTACTCAGGCTGCTGTGGAGAGAATATGAGTGGAAGCAGGAGATGTATGAGGAGCCTGCTGCTATCATCCAGGTGAAATGTGATGAGGGTGAGGTGGGGCAACACACACTCAGTGACAACATGAGCATACCCTGGGTATGGCCCCAAGCAGGGGGTTGGAGCCGGGGGCAGGATCCTGGGGATGGCCAACCCAGGGTGTCCTGTTCCCCTCACCCTCCATGCCTGGGCACACAGGTCATGCTATGGCCATGGGCAGTGTTCTCCATGCCTGCTGACCACATCTTGCAACTATGCATAGTGAATGTTCTCATGTGCCTTCCTTGAAGCAGCGGGCCCTCTGGGCTGGTTCACACCAGAGCCACACACCTGGATCAATGCCCATAATCTTTGGTTGCCTTTAGTTCACCATTGGTTCATTACAAGACTGACATTTCCATCCCTAGAAAGAAACCGTGGCCATGCATCCTATGTACAAAGGGGAGCCCCAAAATCCCAGAATTATCTTCTTGAGGTTGAGCCCCTTGTAGTACAGGCTTCCCCCGCTAGATAAATGTTCTAGTCACCCATCGGCATTAGTGAACCAGTTAGCGTTGTTGTGAGAGGTTGCATTTGACTTTAGTGAATTTTTTTTTTTTTTAGTTTCTTTCAAAGTGTTTGCCCATTTCATGATGGGTGATTTAGGAGAGCACCTCCCAATCTGTGCTGAGTGTTCAGCAGTTTTTGACCAAAAACAGCATGACTCCCATGCCCCTCCCTCCCTATTCACCTGATCTTGCCTTCTGCAACTTTTTTGTTTGTTTGTTTCCCCAGATGAAAAAGTCCTCAAAAGGAAACATTTTCCTGATGTGAAAGAAGTGAAACAAAAAGGGGCAGAAGCACCAAAAGGCATCACAATTGATGAGTTCAAAAACTGTTTTGAGGCTGGGCACGGTGGCTCAGCCTGTAATTCCAGCACTTTGGGAGGCCTAGGCGAGAGGATTGACTGAGCCCAGGGGTTCGAGACCAGCCTGGGCAACTTGGTGAGACCGTCTCTACAATAAATCACAAAAATTAGCCAGGCATGGTGGCGTGCATCTGTAGTTACAGCTACTTCGAAGGCTGAGGCGGAAGGATCACCGGAGCCCAGCGGGTCGAGGCTGCGGTGGCCGGGAGCGTGCCACGGCACTCCAGCCTGGGCGACAGAGTGAGACTCCAACTCAAAAAAAAAAAACCTGTTTTGAGCACTGTAAAAAAGCATTTTGGTAAGTGTATTGCATCAAATGTAGAGTACTTTGTAGGTGATTGAAGTTTAAACATGTAAGAATAAATACACAATTTTTTATAAATAAGTTCAGGGGGGTTTTTGGTGCCTCCCTCACATAAGCACGTTCTTACACTGGACCTGTGCACTAGAAACCCTGCCCTTTAAATGCTTAACCCCACATCTACCCTGTGTAAAAAGCTATATAACCTGTGTGCCTTTTACAATCGGGAGCGGTTTTTTCCTGTCAGTCAGCAGTTCCGGGACCACTTTCCCTATAAGTAAGTTCCTGAATAAAGCTCATGTCTGATCTGTTGTCTCCGGGTCATTTCTTCCACCTCTTGGACATATGCCTCCCCTTTTGGAGTCTTTGACAATTTGGCACTGCAGGCAGCAAGAGCAGTGAGACAAAGAGGTGGCTACATTTGGAATGGATTTTGAAGGGAGAGAGCACAGGAGTTGCTGAGGGATTGGATACGGGGGAGTGAGGGAAAGAGGAGGCAGGAGGACTCCCAGGTTTTGGCTCGAGCACCTAGAAAGAGTTGTCATTACCTGAGATGTGGAAGGTGGCATAACGAGTCTGGGGCTCATTATGTTTGAAATGTCCAGTGGCCATCCAAGTGAAGGTGCTGTTGGGGCTCGGAAATGATACCCCAAGATATAGTGCTTGGGCATGCTGAGTACTTTGAAGTGAAGGACAGCGGAAGGGCCACAGAAGCAAAGTCTCTCTGACCTTCTGCTGCTCTTCTTTCTCCAGCTTCCCTTTTTCTTTCTTTTCTAAGGCAGGCCATAGAAACTAGAATTCCTCTTCCCCAAGGTGGGTTATAGAAACTCAAATTACTACTCAAATCTTCTGCCTTTCCATGGAAGAGCTAACCATAAAGAAATTCTCTGACTGTAAGTCTGATTGTAGGTTGTAAGACTCTTATTTCAGTGGGGTCCTGCCTTATACTTGGGGTGAAAGAATGCCACACGAAAGTCAAAGAAGAATCTGAACAGATACACCTTACAGGGTTTCTCCATTCAGTCTATTACCATTAGGTCATTCCCTTTTGTCTAATAACATTTCTACACAGCTGTCCATTCTCCATTGCATAAAAATAAAGTTTTCCCTGAGTCTTTGGGTCTTCATGTCGTGTAAAACTTTGATTAAATACATCTGTTATGCTTTTCTTTTGTTAACCTGTCTTTTGTTATAGGAGTGTCCACCGTGACTCTTAGGATTGGTGCAGAAAACTATCACATCTTTCTGATCCTACAGTGCTCATAACAAAGTATTTGGTACCTAGTAGTCTCTCAGTAAATACTTGATGGGTCGGCCTGTTGGCTCACACCTGCAATCTCAGCGCTTTGGAAGACTGAGCCAGGAGGATCACTTGAGGCCAGGAGAGTTCAGGACCAGCCTGGCTACCATCTCTACCAAAGGGGAAAAAAAAAAAAAAAAAAGCCAGGGAGCTGGTGCAGAGGCTCAGCCTGTAATCCCAGCATTTTGGGAGGCTGGGCCTTAAAATCTACTTGAGCCCAGGAGTTTGAGGCTGCAGTGAGCTAGGATCCTGCCACTCACTCCAGACTGGGCTACAGAGCAAGACCCTGTCTCTAAGAAAATACAAAAAACAGCCTCCCGCGTGCTTTGCTTTCTCCCATTCATCTTCCTCCTAGAGTCTATTAATCCTCGACTTCCGTTTCTGAGCAGCTCACTAAGGGCGTTGCTTGAGGACCTTCTCTCATATCCTCTAAACAAAGCCTCCGCAGGTACAGGCTGCACAGCTATTTACTGAGCGCCTACAGTGTGCGGAGCTCGATCCTCGCCCTCATGGTCCCACAGGGGTGAAAGGACTAGCCTGGTGGGGGGAACCCCAGACACGAAGGGCAGCGGGTCCCAGAGCCCGCTCAGTTGGTGCCAGCCTTGGGAGGGCACAGGGCCGGAGCTCAAAGAGGCGGGGCTTAGAGAGGCTAGGGGCGGGACGGTGGAAAGATTGAGCCTGTAAGAGGCGGGGCACGGCGTTGCTAGGGCGATTCTGATAGGTTGCGCCGGAAGGTTGGGGCCCGTAAAGCCCCGCCCCCAGTGGAACGTGGTAGGCTCGTCAGGTGATTGGAGCGGAGGGTGGCTCTGGAGTCAGAAGTGGGCCGCGGATCTGAGCGTTTCGGAAACGTAAGTGCGGCGGGCGAGGGCTCTGCGGTTTTAGGGGTCAGGGACGGGAACTCGCAGCCGGGTGGAGTCCGGAGCCCGGTCCCAGCCGCGCGTCTTCTTTCTTCCTGGGCGTCCTCGAGCCGGTCACTGTCCCCTTTCTGACCCCGGCCGGCAGAGGGCCGTCTTTAGGCGCTCGGGGCTCAGCACTGCAGCGGAGGTGAGCTCTAACGTCCAAGACACCTTGTTTAGGATTTCTGAAGGAAGAATACAAGCTACAAGAAGTGATGGCTGGAGATGGGGGTAGGGTAGTGAGGGCACTGGGGACCGAATGTGAGATCCACGCCTAAGGTTAAGGGCTGCAAGGCCAGCCAGGCGGTCGTGCCCCAGTGCTTTTCTAACGTTTCTTAGCTTTCAGAGCCCAACATATAAAGCTGATACAAGCAGAGCAGATCTGGTCGGGTCCTCAGACGCTGTGTCTGGAGCAATGTTACTGAAAACAGGTACCTACATGGGCAGGGATGGCTTTGGGAGGGTGGGGGTGAGGGTTACATGGAGGAAGTTCCAGACCTCTGGTGTCTGATCTTTCTTCCCTGTTATGAGTATGCCAGGTGACAGGTTCCTCTCTTTTTCTTGGAGCTAGGCCAGGAAAGAAGATGCTACCACTTCCCCAAGGAATCAGTTCCCCTCCAAAGAGGCCTCTTTCTTTCTCACTCCCCCAAGTCCAGAGGCCCTATCTGATGTGATATGAATATGTGTTGTGAACAGCCTGTAAAGTCCATACAATAACTCCATCTTATAGATAAGGCAAGGGACTAAGGCTCAAGATGGAAAGAGCTCACTTAGGTGAGCTGGTTGGGTGCAGGTCCAACCTGGCTGACCTCTTAAGCCTTCTGAGGCCTCTTGAAGGTTTGTGGTGGAGAGCAAAGAGTCCTGGACTAGGGCTCAAGAGATGTGGAGTCTGGCCACAATGTATAGCTGTTCCCCAGTTTAGGACTTCTTGAGTTTACACTGGTGTGAAAGTGACATGCATTCAGTAGAAACAGGACTTTGAATAGAAACTGTGCTTTGAATACCCATTCAACCATTCTGTTTCACTTTCAGTACAGTATTCAATCAGTTACTGTAGTCAATAAATTATTGAAAAGTACAAGCCGGGCTCGGTGGCTCACCCTGTAATCCCAGCGCTTTGGGAGACTGAGGTGAGTGGATTGCCTGAGCCCGCGGTTTCGAGACCCACCTGGGCAACTTGGCGAGATCTCATCTCTACAATAAATCAAAAATTAGCTGGCGTGGTAGCGTGCACCTGTAGTTCCAGCTACTTGGAAGGCTGAGGCGGAAGGATCGCCGGTCATGGCTGCGGTGGCTGGGAGCAGCCACTGCACTCCAGTCCGGGTGACAGAGTGAGACTCCAACTTAAGGAGAAAAAAAAAAAACTACAGTATTTTATTCATACTTTATTATAAAATAGGCTTTGTGCTAGGTAATTTTGCCCAACTGTAGGCTAATGTAAGTGTTCTCAGCATGCATATTTCATGTAGGCGAGGCTAAGCTATAACATTTGGTTAGGTGTATTAAGTGCATTTTTGACTTACCATATTTTCAACTTACAATGGGTTTATTGGGGAGGTAACCCTATGGTTGGTCTAGGAGCATCTGTACCATTAAGTTCTGTGTACAGGGTGGGAGGAGTTGATCAAGGGTACAGGAAGGATATGACTTCAGATATTCGTTTAGCTAATTCCAGCATTGCTATGACAATAGCAAGTGGAGAACCAAACCCCAAACACTGCAGGAACCAGCCATTGCAGGAAAGCCAGTTCTACCCTAAACCCAGGAGTCTGGTTCCCTAGTATATAGGCAGGCAAGCAGCCTGCACGGCTAAGCAGCGTAGGTTGGGATGAGGCCCAGAGCTGTGGGAGTCACCATCCCCATTCCTACCCCAGTGCCCTTGCTGGTGCTGGTGGCCCAGGTCCTGATGCTGGAGAATGGGCTCCTGCGAACGCCGCCCATGGGCTGGCTGGCCTGGGAACGCTTCCGCTGCAATACTAACTGTGATGAGGACCCAAAGAACTGTATCAGGTGAGTCCACACCTACCTGACAAGTCCTGTCCAGGGCATTACAGAGTGGGGGCAGGAAGTAGAGAGTCAGCTAGAAAAGAGGGCAAAGTCAGAGCCACCAATTCCAGAGATTACAGCCAGAAGTGACTTGGACTATCTGACACCTAGCCTCATGACCTGCTTGGGGCCTCTCTGGAGCTGTCAGGCCCCAGGCAGTTCATAAGGCAAGAACCCTTCATGGACCCCGCCCCGAGATAACTATAAAACCAGGCCCATGTGCTTCCCCTGACCCAGCCCTACCCCTTTGCTTGGGAACCAGACCGCTCCTTTCGTCCCAACTTGCTATGGCCCATGACACAATCAATGGTGTTCATTTATACTGTTGCCTGGCCTAGTCCTCAGCAAGAACAGGTTTTTTATGGCTCAGATTCACTCAGAGCTGAGGAAGGGGTGTGGGTAAAAATGTAGGCCAGGCCGGGCTACTGAATTTCCCATACCCTGCCCTGCATTAGTGAGCGACTTTTCATGGAGATGGCTGACAGGATGGCACAGGATGGATGGCGAGACCTGGGCTACACATACCTCAACATTGATGACTGCTGGATCGGTGGGCGCGATGCCAGCGGCTACCTGGTGCCTGATCCCAAGCGCTTCCCTCACGGCATTTCCTTCCTGGCTGACTATGTGAGCCCCACCCCAGCCTTGCCCCTTGGCCTAAGGGCTAGACCACTGTTTCACTCTACCCTCCACCCTGCTTAGGGCTCATTTACACAATCTCCGCTTGAAATCTTTTTTTATTATTATTATTGTAGAGACAAGTTCTCCCTAAGTTGCTCGGGTTTGTCTCAAACCCCTGAGCTCAGGTAATCCTCTCGCCTCGGCCTCCCAAAGTGCTGGCATTACAGGCTTGAGCCACTGCGCCTGGCGTCCACTTTAGATCTTACAGCCTGGTGGGGGAAACAGACAAATGAACACCTACTTCTGGTCCATTGCTGTGGGTGAAAGCCAGAATGGGTATTTTATTCAGCCTAGGAATCTAGGAAGGTTCGCTAGAGAAGGCAGTTCTTGAGTTGATCCTAGAGGGCTGGCATTAGAAGCAGAGGGGATGGCAGGGCAAAGGCCTAGGGACAAGAAACAGCCCCTGGGAAGTCTGTATGTTGGGGGGAAGGGTGCACCATAGCTGGCAGAGGCCAAGTCAGCATGCTGGGACCCTCTTCTTTCGTCAGTGGGAGCCACTGAGGGTTTAATGGGGCCTGATTAGATGTGCCTATGAGGAGTACCCTGAGGGTCCTGCCTGAGCTCACTGTGTCCTCACGCCCTTTTTCTAAAGGCTCACTCCCTAGGCCTGAAACTGGGCATCTACGAGGACATAGGCAACTTAACCTGCATGGGTTACCCAGGCACCACACTAGACAAGGTAGACCAAGATGCTCAGACCTTCGCTGAGTGGAAGGTAGACATGCTGAAGCTGGATGGCTGCTTCTCCACCCCCATGGAACGTGCCATAGGTGAGCTACACAACTGGCTGGGAGCACCCAGGTGGGGTGAGGGTGGCCATGGAAGGTCCACCAAGTGCCCACATGGCTGAGTGTGGAGTGCCTGAATTGCCCTTAGAGGTGGCATTTCCCAACTTCCCTCACCCAGGGACTAGGGAGATTGTGGTTTCCAGGATCCCTAAATATGGGGTGGCACCATGGCTCACCCAGGAAGTGTTTGAGGCTCTGGGTACATGGGAGGGCACCCATTCTTTGGAGGCTCTGTCTCCTCACATTTTGGTGGGAAAAGGTTTGGGCTGAGGCCCCAGATTGCCCCCTGCATCTCCTCAGTCCTGAAATGGGTTGGGCTTTCTCCAGGGTACCCCAAGATGGCTGCTGCTTTGAATGCCACGGGTCGCCCCATTGCCTTCTCCTGCAGCTGGCCAGCCTACGAAGGGGGCCTTCCCCCGAGGGTAAGCCATTTGCACCTTGTCTGATGTGCTTCCCACACCCAGGCCTCAGAGCCAGGGCTGCTCTCACCATAGTTGCCTACATGCTGGTTTGTATCTAGAGAGACAGTTGTAGTAGTACCAAAGAGGGGTTGAGCTCAGCCAGCTCAGGGTCTTAGAGAAGATCTTCCCATAGGATCCCAGAGGGATGGCATTGGAGACAGGACTAAAGGAGCTGGCATCCAAGGCAGCAGAGCCACAAGTGCCAGCACACAACATCCAGCAAGTGGTCAGAATGCTAGATTGTACCCAGTGGGCTAGGAGAACCAGAGGTTGGTGAGGCCAGGCAGGTGGGGCTGAGCCTTGAAAGAGTACCCTGTGGGTTCCTCATTAGGGGCCCCTCAGCATGTATGACACTAGAAAGGTGGGTTCAGACCTGCAGACCTGAGAAGGAATGCTGAGATGGTGGGCGCTCACTGAGTAAACTGAAGTGTGGGCATGGGTATGGTGGGGAGGGTTGGCTGTGGGTGCGTCGGCCTGGTCCCACACCCTCAGCTTGATCCTAGCTGGCATGAGAGGACAGAGTAGGCTCCTGGCACCAGAACGGACAGAGAGGATACCAGGAAGCCCAGAGCAGGGCCACTCCTCAGAGGCCTTCCTTGTTCTGAACAAGTTGGTGGAACCTCTTCTCAGACCCCTCTCTGTTTCCTGCTGAACCTCCCCAGCCCTGTGTGGGACTCTGAACAGCAGGGTGTGACTCTTGTGCTGAGTACTCTGCCTTCTCCCACCATCCAGGTGAACTACACTCTGCTGGCAGACATCTGCAATCTCTGGCGTAACTATGACGATATCCAGGACTCCTGGAAGAGCGTGCTCTCCATTCTGGACTGGTTTGTGCAATACCAGGACATACTGCAGCCAGTGGCTGGCCCTGGGCACTGGAACGACCCAGACATGGTACCAGAGTGTAGGGGGATGTCCCTAAACCACCAACCATGATGGCCCTGCTCCTTATTGCCCTGTGCTCTCTTCCTCCCTGGATGCTCACTGCCAGGTTCTAGGTTGGCATTTCCAAAATATGTCCCTGAAGTGGCTGCATGAGACTTGACTTGGAGGCCTGTTTATAATTCCATCTCCAGGGCTCTACCCCCCCCCAACTCTTGCATCAGAATGTTCAGGAGAAGGACCTGAGAATGCCCATTGTTGGTCATCTCCCCAGTTTTGATGTTTCTTAAAGTGCAAGAACTTGGTCTCTAGTGACCCTCGCATGAGATGCTATTTCTCTGCAGGGTGAAGATCACGACCATTCCATACTCTCCTTCCTAGTACCTGGACTGCCCTCTCACCATCAGTCTCTGGTTCCTCTTTCAATGCCCCGCACTCTATTGTTCTGCAAAATCTGTCCAGCCCTGCCCCGCCCTCCACAGACATGACTGGCGTTCAGTCCTGCTTCTAGCCCCTTGATCCTATCTCAGTCATGGCCCTGGTGACTTTTTTTTGCACCTAATCTTATAGCTTTATAGCTATCTGTTCACTTAGTCAACCAGCATTTACTACCAGCAATTACAAGGTGGAGGGGGCAGCCTGGTGGAGCAGGAATGGGCCTGCTTTGGAGTCCCAGCTCCACTTCTGCCACTTACCTTGGGCAAGTTAATTTTTTTGTTTTGTCAACTGCAAAATGAGAATAATAATAGTAGCTACCTTATATAGGGTTGTTTTGAGGTTTAATGAAATAATTCTTTAAAATGCTTGGCGCAGGCCAGGTATAGTGGTTCATGCCTGTGATCCCAGCACTTTGGGAGACTGAAGCAGGAGGATTGCTTGAGCCCAATTCAAGACCAGCCTAGGCAACACAGTGAGCCCTCATCTCTACAAAAAAATAGGAAGGAGTTTGAGGCTGTGGTGAGCTATGATGTGCCACTGCACTCCAGCTTGGACGATAGAGTGAGACCTTAACTCAAAAAAAAAAGGAAAAAAAAATGCTTGGCACAGCATGGGGCACATACACAGTGCTTAGTTAAATTGTTAACATTCATCATGTAACCATGTTGCCTTAGCAGTAATCATTTGTGTCCTGACTATGGAATGGTTGCCCTGAGGTCAGAAGTCACCCCAGGCCCGTTCAGCTGTGGCTAGGGCAAGTGGGTTGCCATTGGCAAGCACAGGGATTCATTTTGGGTCTGTTTTCTACCACTGCCACCCTGGAGTATCTCTTGACTTGCATATCCTAGGTAATATACTTTTTGGCAGTAGGATCTCATCTTATCATCGGAACAACCTGTGATAAAGCCAGAGCATATTATCACCCTTGTGTTTGTTGATGGACTCCCCACATGTAGCTGTCTTTCTCCAGTCTGTTTGTTCTTGCCTCCACTGCAAGTTTGGGGCTGGCCTCTGAGCCCACCTCCCTGAGGAGAGCAGAGCTGACCACTCCTTTCCTCTGCCCCCAGCTGCTCATTGGAAACTTTGGCCTCAGCTTCGAGCAAGCCCGAGCCCAGATGGCCCTGTGGACAGTGCTGGCAGCCCCTCTCTTCATGTCCACAGACCTGCGTACCATCTCCTTTCAGAGCATGGACATTCTGCAGAATCCACTCATGATCAAAATCAACCAGGATCACTTAGGCATCCAGGGACGCAGGATTTACAAGGTACTAGGGTGTGGAGGAAGAGAAGGGGACCCTTGAGATAAGGCTGCCAGCCTGGAGGTCACCTGGGATGTGGGAGCTGCCCAGCCCTCCCCCCCGGGGCCGCTCCTCAGACTCTGCTGGGAGCTGCTCCAAAAGCCCTTCTCCTGCTGGATAAGAGAGCAGGGACAGAACTGGACAGCTCACAGGAGTCAGGGAGGAGAGGTATCACCACTTAAGTGTATATGAGATCAGCGAGGTACAGGGCTTCTGCACACACCTGTAATAGCCTATAGAGAATGAGGGTTTCCCTCCAGGGTGTAAGGAGTTGTTTTAGCCAAGGAATTCTACTACTACTACTACTAGTGTCTACTATTGAGTACCTACCATGTGCTGGGCATTCTAGATACATTCTCTCATCAAAGTAAATATCTTTCCCTGTTTTACAAATGATGAGGAAACTGAAACTTCAAGACTCTAAGTAAGTTGAGGCTGGGCATGGTGGGTCACACCTGTAATCCCAATGCTTTGGGAAGCCAAAACAGGAGGATTGCTTGAGGCCAGGAGTTTCAGACCAGCTTGGACAACATAGTGAGATCCTCATCTCTAAAAATAAATAAATAAAAATAAGCAGGGTGCAGTGGCCAGCACCTGTAATCCAAGCTCTGGGAGGCTGAGGCAGGAGGACACTTGAGGCCGGGAGTTCAAGGTTGCAGTGAGCTATGATTGCGTCACTGCACTCCGGGCTGTGTGGCAGACCAAGACAGTCTTTAAAAAAACTTGTGAGTAACTCTACCCCAAGGCTGATACAAACAAGACTGAACTCCAACAGCATCTCCTCAAAGCCTTTGCTCTTTGTCAAATTCCTGACTCTCTAGTAAAAAGAAATCTACGGAAGTATAAAGGCACCTGTAGAATTGGTGATGCTGAGGAGGTAGCTAATCCCGGACAGAGGGGCTGGTGGTGGAACTGGGCCTGGAGAACCTTCTGGAGGATGGGGAGCATGAGAGTTCACTTCCAGCTCTACTGGGTACCCTCCTAGAGCAGTTCATTATTCCCACTGGACAGCACCCTCCAGCCCAGCACTGGCAGGTGTCTCAGGTCAGCACTTTCATGCTGTACTGTCACTTCTTCCATATTTTTGTGTTTATCCCTTCCATTATCCTACATGCTTTTGAGGCAGGACCTCATGCATTTGTCTCTGTGTCCCAGCATGGGGGCCTGGCTCAGAGTAGGTGTTGGTGTCTGTTGAGTCAAGGAAGACAGGTAGGGTTAGATAATTTGGGGTGCTGGAGGGCTGTGGCATCTTCCCTAAGCCTGTGTGATATGGAGCTGTGAGCTGGGGGGACCCAGAGCTCAGGGAGGGCCCAGAAGGCAACTTGCCAACCTATCTGAACAAGGGACCCCGCCAGTAGTCATCTTTTGTGCCTAGGACAAATCTCATATTGAAGTGTACATGCGGCCCCTGTCCGGTGAGGCCAGTGCCTTAGTCTTCTTCAGCCGCAGGACGGATATGCCTTATCACTACCACTCCTCCCTTGCCCAGCTGAACTTCAGCAGGTCCATAATATATGAGGTGAGTGCCCTGCTGCTTGCAGCCACCAGCCTAGACTTGGGACTTCAGGTTTCCCTGGGCGGGCAGGGCGGGAGGTGGTCCTTGCTCATACACGGCCTCCCGAGGCATGGCCTTCAGGCCCTCTGGCAGGTGCCCATGGGGCAGGTGCTGTCACTGAGGACTGTGGCTGATACTGTACTCTGCACCAGTGTTTTCAAACTATGCAAATACAATTACTGTGTATAAATAGTAGTCTTGTTAACCTCTAGGGCCGTATTCCTACCCTCATGGGCCAGCCCTTGCTGGCACATTCCTCAAGGTTTTCCATGGACTGGGACTTTCTCCACCGCCTGTGTTTGGGCATCTGTTGACTTTGCTAGTGGCGAAATGATGGGAGATTCAGGGCTCCCACTTCTGTAGGGCATACTGGAGTCCCAGCAAAGTAGGCCAAAGTCCAAGCAGAAGTCTTCTACATCTTTTGAGGGCGTCTCTGTGCAGCTATTCTCATAGTGGCATTGGTGATGTCCTTCCCCACTGCAGGCCCAGGATGTCTACTCAGGTGATGTCATCAGTGACCTCCGGGTTGAAACCAACTTCACAGTGATCATCAACCCTTCAGGAGTAGTCATGTGGTACCTGTATCCCATCAAGAACCTGGAAATGTTCCAGCAGTAAGGAGCTGGGACATGTGACAGAATGTGGTGGCACCACTGAGCCCAGACCATGGAGCCTCAGCATGCCAAGGGCAAGTGAGCAGGATTCTCTGCTCCCCAGGCCTAACTTGGTGGCCTGACCTCATCATACCCAAAGTACAATCTCAGAGCCAGGTTCTATGCCCTGCCCAAGTGTAAAAGCCCTTTTGGAAACTTCTCTTAGGGCAATTTCCTGTGGCCTTCCTGGCCTCTACCTCATATGCATGGCCACACAGGTGTTACTGAACAGCTCTGGCCTCCTGAGCCCCATGCCTATCAGGACTCTAGCCTCTGACCTTGTTGTTGATTCTGAAATCACGATTTGGAATTTTTCTAATTAGGAGTAGAGAAATCTGACCTCTTACCAGGAACTCCCATGAATCGTTTGATCAGCTTTCCTACCTATAGAAGGCCTTACAGGCTGATGCTACTGGGGAAAGGAAACCTTGGCTCCCTTAATTCATCAATAAACCTGTTTTTAATCAAGTAGTTGTAATAATGACCTAGGGCCATGGGCACCTTCAGTTAAGAACTCTGGTAGCACTAAACAGAGTACTGGTTTCAAGTATCACCTCTATGGAAGATGTATGACATCTTCTGACCCCTCATTTTCCAAAGTGACCTGCAGATTATACTTCCTAGAAATGCTAGACTTGCCTCACACCAGGAGCTATCCCTACTCTGCCTAGCACAGTGGTGGTAGTGACAACACAAGGAAGCCAAGTAGCCATGCTCCCAGGACCACAGCTTGGGCTGCGCCCAGCAATGCCCCCTGGCCCAGCACCTCAGCCTGCTCTGCTCTCTGGTGGCTCCACTTCCACCCCCACTTCTTTCTCTTTATTATTTTTCTCTCTCCCAATCTGGCTGCAGAGGAGATTCAAATTCCCAGTTGTGTACACAAACAAGTCCAGGAGTTCTTTGTGTCTTAAAATCTATTTCCTGCTCCTCCTCCTAAGGACAGAGTAACAGTCAAAATGAAAGAACGATGGGCTCTGACTGTCTCACTTTGATCCTTGTTTCCCAAGCCCTCCACTTTTAGCCAAGGCTATATAGGGTGCCTGTCTTCCCTGATGGCTCTGGAAATCTGGTGGCAGAGCAGGCTAGCTAGGTCCTCCTTGGGCCTCGAATGTGGGACCATGCTGTGCCATAGGCCTTGCACTGTTCTGTCCATGGGATCTCTTCTGGGTGGATCTCTTGTGCTCCTTCCTTCAGGGTTTTGAAGTTTTTGTTTTTAAGGTATGGTGTAAAAACTTACAGTCATTGTATAATGTCATTTAAGATTACTGGAGAGTCACTGATTAAATGTAGAGTCACCAGGGAAAGCTCCCTTTCCACAATTGATGTTTTGAGGTTGTTGAGAAATTTAGGACAGAAGCTTACCTCTTCTCAGGCCTCTGTCCTTGAAGGCCTGTCATCCTGTACATAGCTCCAACTTTGGGTCTCGGCCATAGTGCTGTTCAAGCTAAATGGAATAAACAGTCTCATGTGGAAACATGTCTTGCCAGCTCCAGGAAGTACTTCCCACCACCTTGGGATATGGTGAAATATAAGAATTGAGACCATGGACTTGGAAGTTGGGGGCCAGGGTTGAGCCTGGACTGGGCCAGTCAATTCCTTTGCCTTTCAGACCAAGACAGTTACATGTCTTTACTTTCTGTATAACATGTTCTGTTGTCCTGGGGGTGCCCGGTTTATTCTACTTCTTCACCCTTCATTCTTTCAACACACACAGTCTTCCAGGAAATTGCTTTATTCACTTCTACTCAAGGTCAGTTATTAACTTTTTTCTTACTTCAAAGCAGCCTTGTTTGGATCCAGGGTACCCCTTCTCTTTTTAAAAACTTTTTATTATACAAATCTTCAAACACAAATAAAATGGTACAGTGAACCTCCACGTACCCATCATGCAGCTCAATCGTCTACTTGTGCCTTTATTTAATCTCTCTCTTCCCACATACACTCTTCTGGTTTGTGAACCAGAGTATTTGAAAGCAAATCTTGCCGGGCTCGGTGGCTCAGCCTGTAATCCCGCACTTTGGGAGGCTGAGGTGAGTGGATTGCCTGAGTCCGCGGGTTCGAGACCCGCCTGGGCAACTTGGCGAGACCTCATCTCTACAATAAATCAAAAATTAGCTGGATGTGGTAGTGCGCGCCTGTAGTTCCAGCTACTTGGAAGGCTGAGGTGGAAGGATCGCTGGAGTCCAGCAGGTCGAGGCTGCAGTGGCCAGGAGCGGCCACTACACTTCAATCTGGGTGACAGAGTGAGACTCCAGCTCAAAAGACAAACAAACAAACAAAAAAAAGCAAATCTTAAAATAATCCTAAATATCACTATGTATCTCTGACAGGAGTTTAAATATGTATATGATCTTAATATACTTTTACTAACAAAGCATAATTTGAAAATAATCTAATAACTAGTCTGTGTCTAGTTTTTGCCAGTTGTCTCAAAAATATCTTCCTTTAGTTGATTTGAATTAAGACTTAACAGGGGGTCAGCAAAGATGGTCCAGGAAGAACCACTGAAAGTTTGCTCCTTTTATAAAATCATTGAAAAATCTGCTACATATTTTCAGAATCAACTTTCATAGAATTCTGGAAATTAACCAAAGCTTGCAGCAACTCAGAGATCTTCAATTGAGGAAAACAGTTGAATTCCAGTAGGAATGGCAAGCTTTGTGACATTTTACCTTAGTATCAGATTTTTAAATCAGCTATTCTAAACATGCTCAAAGAGCTAAAGGAAGCTAAATAAATAAAGGGAGGAATAAGAATAATGTCCCAACAAACAAAGGATAACAAGACATATAAATTATAGGGGAAAAAAAGGTAAAAATTCTGAAGTTGAGAAGTATAATAACTGAAATGAGAAATTCATTAGAGAGGTTCAATAGCAGATTTGACCAGACAGACAAAGAATCAGACAAAGCAAACATGAAGATAAATCTGTTGAAATTAGCCTATCTGAGGAACAGAAAGAATAAGAGTGAAGAACAATGAGCAAAATCTCAAAGACCTTTGGGACACCATCAAGTATACCAATATACACATAAGAAAAGGGACAGAATATTGGAAGAAATAATGGCTGAAAATGTCCCACATTTGAGGGGAAATATTAATCTACACATTCAAGAATCTCAATGAACTCCAAGTAGAATAAACTCAAAAGAGCTGCATACCGGTACACACAATCAACCCTGAAAAAGAAGAAACAAAAAGAATTTTGAAAGCAAGATAAGAGTGACAACTGGATTCTCAAGATTAACAACTGACATCAGAAACCATGGAAGCTAGAAGACAGTGAGTTGACATATTCAAAGTGCTGAAAGAAAAAGATTGTGTATGAAGAATTTTATATTTGGCCAAATTATCCTTCAAAAATGAAGATGATATGAAGACATTCCTAGATAAACAAAACTGAGAGAGTTCATTTATAGCCAACTTGCCCTACATAAAATACTAAAGGAAGTCCTTCAGGCTGAAATGAAAATATACTAGAGAGTAACCTGAATCCATATGGAGAAATAAAGAGCACCAGGAAAGGTAACTACATGGAAAATGTAGAAAATGATATATTTGTTTTTTGTTAGTATCTAAAAGACAACTGTAAATGCAGTAATTATAAATCTAAGATGGACAATGTATAAAGATGTAATTTGTAATAATAACAGCATAAAGGAGGAACACAGCTATATAGAAACAAGGTTTTTGTATACAAGTGACATAAATTGATACTAATCTGAACTAGATGGTTATAAATTAAGATGTTAATGGTAATCCCTAGGGCAACCACCAAAAAATAACCAAAAAGCATATAGCAAAAGTACTGACAGAGATAAAATGTTACAAAACAAAATACCTAACACAAAAAAGGCAGTAATAGTGGAAATGGAGGACAAAAAAAGACCTAAGACATAAAAAGCAAATAGCAAACTGGCAGATGTAAATCCCAGCTTATCAGTGATTACATGTAAATTGGCTCAATGTAGATTGACGGAATGTATTTAAAACATACACAATCCAAATATACGCTTTATATCAAGAAACACTTTAGACTCTAAAGATACATAATAGGTTGAAAGTAAAAGGATGGAAAAAGTTATACCAGGCAAATAGTAACCAAAGCAATGGAGAGGTCTACATTAATACCAGAAAAAGACTTCAAGACAAAAATTGTTACTAGAGACAAAAGATATTTTATAACATTGAAAGGACCAATCCAAAAAAAGATAAAACAATTATAAACATTAATGTACCGAAGAAGAGCCCACATATATATAAAGCAAAACCAGACAACTGAAGAGAGAAATAGACAATTCAACAGTAATTGTTAGAGACCAACACATCACTTTCAATAATGGATAGAACCTAGACAAAAGTTCAGCAAGAAAACATTTAACAACATTATGAACCTAACTAGACCTAACACATCTACAGAACATTCCACCCAACAACAGCAGAACACATACTCCTCTCAGTACAACATTCTCCAGGCATATGTTAGGCCATAAAATAAATATGAATACATTTTAAAAGACTGAAATCATACAAATATATCCTCTTGCCACAGGGAATAAAATTCGAGATCAATAATTAAGAAAGAGCCGAGTTCGGTGGCTCAACCTGTAATCCCGCGCCTTTGGGAGGCTGAGGTGAGTGGATTGCCTGAGCCCACGGGTTCAAGACCCGCCTGGGCAGCGAGACCTCATCTCTACAATAAATCAAAAAATCAGCCAGGCGTGGTAGCACACACCTGTAATTCCGGCTACTGGGAAGGCTGAGGCGGAAGGATCGCCGGAGCCCAGCAGGTCGAGGCTGCGGTGGCCGGGAGCAGCCACTGCACTCCAGTCTGGGCAACAAAGTGAGACTCCAACTCAAAAAATAAATAATAATAATAATTAAGAAAGTTTGGGAATTCAAAAATAGAAATCAAACAACACTATCAAATAACCAATAAGTCAAAGCTGAAATTGTAAGGGAAATAAGAAAATAGTGAGACGAGGCTGGGCTCGGTGGCTCAGCCTGCAATCCCAGCACTTTGGGAGGCCAAGGCAAGTGGATTGCCTGAGCCCGCGGGATCAAGACCAGCCCGGGCGACTTGGCGAGACCTTGTCTCTACAATAAATCAAAAAAATTAGGCATGGTAGTGTGCGCCTGTAGTTCTCGCCACTTGGAAGGCTGAGGCGGAAGGATTGCCAGAGCCCAGCTTGTTGATGCTAGGGTGGCTGTGAGTGTGCCAGTGCACTTCAGCCTGGGCGATGGAGTGAGACTCCAACAAAAAAAAAAAAGAAAAATACTGAGGTGAATGAAAATGAGTACACAACATACCAAAACTTATGAATGGGGCTAATGCAGTGATCAAAGGGAAATTTATAACTGTGAATGCCTATATTAAAAGAGAAGGCTGAGTGCAGTGGCTCACACCTGTAGTCCCACACTTTGGAAGGCTGAGGCAGGAGGATCACCTGAGCCCAGGTATTGAAGACCAGCCTAAGCAACACAGCAAGACCTCATCTCTAGAGAGAAAAAAATTAGCTGGGCACGGTAGTATGCACCTGTAGTCCCAGCTGTTTGGGAGGCTGAGGCAGGAATACTGCTTGAGCCTAGAAGTTTCGAGGCCGCAGTGAGAAGGGATCACGCCACTGCACTCCAACCTTGGCAACAGAGTGAGATCCCAACTCGAAAGAGGAAGAAGAAAAAGAAACTAGAAAAAAAAATAGAGTAAACTAAACCCAAAGCAAGCAGAAGAGGGAAATAATATGAAGCATATGTCAAGAAATAGGGCCAGGCACAGTGGCTCATGCTTGTAATTTCATGCTTTGGGATGTTGAAGTGGCAGGATCACTTGAGACCAGGAGTTCAAGACCAGACTGGGCAAAATAGCAAGACTTCATCTCTACAAAAATTTTGAAAATAGAGAAAATCAGTGAATTCCTTGAAAAGAATCAACAAAATTGACAAGCCTTTAGTTGGACTGATCAAGATGAAAAGAAGGTTCAAATTGCCAAAATGAAAAAGGAAAGATGTGGCATTATTGCTGACTTTATAGAAATAAAAAAAGATTATGAAAGCATACTATAAGCAATTGTGTTCCAATAAATTAGATAATCTAGATGAAACAGGCAACCCCCAGAAACAAACTACCATATTTGATTCAAGAAGAAAACCTGAATAAACCTATAAAAAGTAAAGAGATTAATTTTAGTAATCAAAAAAATTACTACAAGGCTGGGCATGGCTCACGCCTGTAATCCCAACACTTTGGGAGGCTAATATGGGAGGATTGCTTGAGCCAGGAGTTTGAGACCAGCCTAGGCAACATAGTGAAACCTCCTCTCTACAAAAAAATTTAGCCAGGCATGGTAATGTGCACCTGTAGTCCCAGCTACATGGGAGGCTGAGGTGGAAAGATCACCTGAGTCCAGGAGATCAAGGCTATGGTGAGCTGTGAACCATCACTCCACTCCAGTCTCGGCAACAGAGTGAGACCCCTGACTCAAAAAAAAAAAAAAAAAAAAAAGCTACTACAAAAAAGCCCAGGATCAGATATGTTCACTAGTGAATTTTACCCAATGTTTAAAGAAGAATTAACCCAATCCCTCACAAACTGTTCCAAAAAATAGAAGAGAAGGAAATACTTCCCAATTTTTCCATTTCATCATATGAGGCCAGAATTACCCTAATATAAAAACCAGAAAAAGACATCACAGGAAAATTACAGAACAATAAGCATTATGAATATAGGTGCCAAATCCTAGCAAATGAGATCCAGTATCATATAAAAAAAGGATTATACACCATGGCCAAGTGGGGTTTATCCCAGGAATTCAAGATTGGTTCAACAAACAAAAATCAATGGCAATACACCACATTACTAGAATAAAGAAGAAACCACATACTCATTTCAATAGAGGTAGAAAAGTCATCGGACAAAATTCAAGATGTTTTCAAGATTAAAAAAAAAAACACTCTAGAAACAGAAAGGAATTTCCTTAATCCAATAAAGGGCATCTACACAAATCCCACAGCTATCATACTTAATGGTAAAGGACTGAAACTTTCTCCTTGAGATAAGAAATAAAACAAGGATGACTGCTCTTGCCATTTCTATTCAACATTGTACTAGAAATTCTAGCCAGGGCAATTAGACAAGAAGAAGAGACAAAAGACATTCTTCACTGGAAAGGAACAAGCAAAATATCTCTATTCACAGATGACATGATCTTGTGTATAGAATCCACTAAAGAATATACACACAAAACAATCTGAGATAATAAGTGAGTTCAGCAAGACTGCAGGATACGAGATCAACACACAAAATCAGCTGTTAATTCTTGTGTGTGTATGTGTGTATCAGGGTCTCACTCTGTTGTCCAGAGTAGAGTAGAGTGACATGGTCATGGCTCATCACAGCCTTGACTTTCTGGACTCAGTTGATCCTTCCACCTCAGCATCCCAAGTAGCTGGGACTAGAGGTGTGTGCCACCACGCCCAGGTAATTTTTAGATTTTTTGTAAAGATGAGATCTTGTTATGCTGCCTAGGCTGGTCTCAAACTCCTGGGCTCAAGCAATCATCCTACCTTGGTCTCACAAAGTTCTGGGATTACAGGCATAAGCATGCCTGGCTACAAAATCAGTTGTATTTCTATAAAACAATGAATAATCCTAAAAGGAAATGAAACCAATACCGTTAATAAAAAAAAGAACAAAACACTTAGGAATAAATGTAACCAAAGAAATACAAAACTTGTATATTTAAAACCACAAAGCATTGCTGAAAGAAAATAAATATCTAAATAAATGAAAAGACAGCCCATGTTAGTGAATTGAAAGATTTAAATATTGTTAAGAAGCCTCTCCAAATTGATCTATAGATTCAGTGCAATCTGTCAAAATTCCAATGTCATTTTTGCTGAAATGGACAAGTTGGTCCTGAAATTCGTATTAAATACCAAGGGATCCTGAATAGCTAAAACAATCTTGAAAAAGAGAAACAAAGTTGGGGGACACATACTTTCAATTTCAATACCTACTAAAAGCCATAGTAATAAAAGCAGCATGGTACTGGCATACCGATAGACATAGAGTGGAGAGTCTAGAAATAAATTCAGAGTTGATTTCTTTTTTTGAGACAGGGTCTTATTCTTTTTAAGACAGACTGCAGTGCAGTGGCGTGATCCTAGCTCATGCAGTCTCCAACTTTTGGGCTCAAGCAAATCACCCACATTAGCCCCCCAAAGCATTGGGATTACAGGTGTGAGCCATGGGGTCCAGCCAGTTAATTGATTTTTTAATGAAAATACTAAGAACTGACCAGGCTCAGTAGCTCAGCTTGTAATCCCAGCACTTTGGGAGGCCGAGGTGGGTGGATTGCCTGAACCCAAGGGTTTGAAACCAACCTGGGCAACTTGGTGAGACCTCATCTCTACAATAAATCAAAAATTAGCCAGGCATGATAGCGCATGCCTGTAGTTCTGGCTACTTGGAAGGTTGAAGTGGAAGGAACACCAGAGCCCTGTAGGTCGACGCTGGAGTGGCTGTGAGCGTGCACTGCACTCTAGCCTGAGTAACAGAGTGAGACTCCAAATCAAAAAAACAAAGAAAGAAAATACTAAGAACCTTAAGTGAGAAAATAATCTTTTAAATAAATGGTGCTAGGACAACTAGATATTCACATGTAAAAGAATAAATTTGAGCCCCTACTTCACACCATTTTCAAAAATTAACTCAAAATGATTAAAAGATCTAAATGTAAGACAAAACTATAAAACTCTTAGAATAAAACTGGTGCACTTTGGGAGGCAGAGGTAAGAGGATTGTCTGAGCCCATGGTTTCAAGACCAGCCTGGGTAACATGGCGAGACTTCATCTCTACAATAAATCAAAAAATTAGCCGGACATGGTGGTGGCACATGCCTGTGGTTCTAGCTACTTGAAAGGCTGAGGTGGACGGATCACCTGAGCCCAGCAGGTTGAGGCTGTAGTGGCTGTGAGCGTGCCACTACCCTCCAGTCTGGGCAACAGAGTGAGACTCCAACTCAAAAAAAAAAAAAAAGAATAAAACACTGGAGTAAATCTTAGTGACTTTGGATTATGCAAGAGTTTCTTAGAAAGGACACTAAAATCATAAGCAACCAAAGAATATACAAGTTGGACTTAATGAAAATCAAAAACTTGTGTGTGTCAAAGGATACTTTCAAGAAAGTTAAAAGACAAGCCACAGGATTGGAGACAGCATTTGCAAATCATATACTCTGATAAGGGTCTAGTATGCAGAATATGTAAAAAACTCTTACAACTCAACAATAAAAAAACAACCCAATTAAAAATAGGCAATGAATTTGAGTAGATATATCTCCAAAGGTATATACAAATGGCTAATAAGCTTATGAAAATATGTTCAATATCATTAGTCAACAGTCTCTGTGGAAAACTGGCAGTTCCTGAAAATGTTAAAAAGACACCATGTGATCCAGCAATTACACTCTTAGGTGTATACTCTAGAGAAATGAAAAATACATTTACACAAAGACTTGTATGTGAATGTTCATAGCATTATTTATGACAGTAAAAAAGTGGAAACAACCCAAATGTCCATCAACTGAACAAAATGTGTTATATCTATGCAATCACACAGTATATATCCATACAGACACAGGCTATAACATGAATGAACCTTAAAAACATACTAAGTGAAAGAAGCCATACGCAAACAGGCATGTAGTGTACTATTCCATTTATATGAACTGTCTGGAACAGGCAAATCTATAGTGTCAGAAAGTAGATAAATGATTGCCAAGGGGTTTCTTTTTGGGTAATGAAAATGTTCTGGAATTACACAGTACTTATGGTTGCCCAGCTATCTCTCTGTTCAAATTAACAGGTGTAGTTTCTGTCTCCTAGCAGTACCCTTTTGGATATACAGGGAGCCTGGAATTAACTGTTGCATGTTCCATGTAAGAGAAAGGGAGGTTGGGTCAGAGTTGGTTGCAGTAAAGATTAAGAAAAGGGACTGGCCAGACCTCCAGGACTGAGTGGCAGTGGGGCGGGGCTGCTGAGGCAATATGCATAAGCCAAAGACATATTGGTGAAATAAAGGCAAAAGTATTGGTGGGGGTGGGGGTGTTGAAGTGTACCTATCTCGCCACTCTATTTCCAGCAATAGTCTAGAGTTTCTGAACTCCCCTGGAAAAAATGCAAGTGAGTTCCAATTTAAAGAGTCTGAAGCAGTTCTCAGAAGCTGTTCCTCAAGACAGTCTCTGGACAAGGGGTCCTACAAAGACTGACCATCCAACTGAAAGAGGTTTTACCTCTCCAGGTTAGAATAAGCCCATGTGTACTGGCTTGGGATGTGCAATATAATACATTGAGATTATTTTCCTTATTAAAAAGGCTGTCCGTTTATAAAATGAGAACAATTAGATGGCGATTTAATTGTATGTACCAATACTTAGGTTTAAATCCTGGTTCTATTTACAACTGCGCAATCTTGATCAACCTACTTAATCTCTCTATGCTTCCACTTCCCCTCTATAATGTGGGCATGATAATAGCTCCTACGTCATAGGATTATTGCTCAAGACTTAAGTGAGCTGTCGGGCGCGGTGGCTCGTGCCTGTAATCCCAGCACTTTGGGAGGCGGAGGCAAGAGGAGCCCACAGATTCTAGACCACCCTGGGCAACTTGATGAGACCTCATCTCTACCACAAATCAAAAAATTAGCAGGGCATGGTGGCACGCGCCTGTAGTTCCAGCTACTCTGAAGGCTGAGGTGGAAGAATCACCTGAGCCCAGCAAGTCAAGTCTGCTGTGGCTGTGGGCGTGCCACTGTCCTCCAGCCTGGGTGAAAGAGTGAGACTCCTACTCAAAAAAATAAAAGAATTAAGTGAGCTGATTTACATAAAGCACTTAGAATGAAACCTGAATAATTAATTATTCAGGCCAAGACTTTTCTACATGGTGGTTTTTGCCACTAAGCTTGGGAGCCCTCAGGCATCTAAAAAGCTGTGGAAAACCACAGGCTGTCCACCCTAAATGGGCTCCCCATCCTCATCCCCACCCACCAGCCTTTTAAATAGCAGTTTAAGGTTTCCTGAACAACTGAGCAGAAAATATATAGTTTTCATATACCCTCACTTTCCCCCCAAGTTTTCCCTCCACTGTTTCCTCTATTATTAACATCTTGCATTAGTGTGGTACGTTTGTTGTAATTGATGACAATATTGATACATTATTATGAGCTAAAGTTCATAATTTACATTAGAGTTGACTTTTTGTGTTGTACTAAAATAGGAATTAAGCGGGACTAGTTTTCTAAGATAAACAACAAAGCTAATTTCTCGGGACAGGTAGCTAAGTCAGTTTCTCTAGACAGGTGAATAGTCTGGTTTTCTGAACTCCCACAGAGAAAAACAGGGTGCAGTTGAAAACCAGTTAGAGTCAGCTAGAACCACGATGGCAACTAATCTGCCCTCTATCTGACCTTACCCCTTATTATATGCTCATTATAATACATTAGTATTGTACAGTGTAGATTCACTGCCCTAAAAATCCTGTTTTCCATGTATTTATTGTCCCTCCTTCCCCTCCCACTCCTGGCAACTGCCAATCTTTTCACTGTCTCCGTAGTTCTGTTTTTTGCACGTCATGGAGTTTGAATCATACAGTAGGCAGCCTTTTCAGGCTAGCTTCTTTCCTTTAGAAATATGCATTTATGGCTCCTCTATATCTTGTCATGGCTTGATGTGCATTACTTTTTAAGCTGAATAATAATATTCCATTATATAGATGTACCATTGTTTATCCATTCAACTATTCAAGGACATCTTTGTTGCTTCCAGGTTTTGGCAATTATGAGTAAATCTGCGATAAACATTTGAGTGCAGGTTTTTTGTTTGTTTGTTTTTGTGGACATAGATTCTCAACTCATTTGGACAAATACCAAGGAGCATGATTGCTGGAACAAATGGTAAGAGTATATTTAGCTTAGTAAGAAACTACCAAACCGTATTCCAAAGTGGCTGTACCATTTTGTAATCCCATCAGTGATGAATGAGAGTTCCTGTTGCTCCATATCCTCATTAGAATGTGTTGTTGTCAATGTTCTGGATTTTAGCCATTCCATTAGGTGTGTAATAGTATCTAATTGCCTTTATTTGCAGTTCCATGACATATGATGTTGTGCATCTTTTAATATGTTTATTTGCCATCTGTTTTTCTTCTTTAGTAAGGTGTCTGTTTAATTCCCTTATCCATTTTTTAATTAGTTTTTTTTATTGTTGAGTCGTAAGAGTTGTTGTTTTTTGTTGTTTTTGTAGAAATTGTCTCACTCTGTCACCCAGGCTGGAGTGAGTGCAGTAGGGTAATCATAGCTCACTGCAGCCTCAGACTCCTGGACTCAAGTGGTCCTCCTGCCTTAGCCTCCAGAGTAGCTAGGACTACAGGCGCATGCCACCATGCTCAGCTAATTTTAAACTTTTTATATTAAAGAGATGGGGTTGCTGTAATCCAGGCTGGTTTCAAATTCCTGGCCTCAAATTATTCTCCTGCCTCAGTCTCCTAAAGTACTGGGACTACAGGCATCAGCCAACAAGACTGACCATATATTTTAGATATAAAAGGTGGCAGAAAGTGCCACCCCAAAATATGCCACTTAGATTTAAGGTTTACTTCGAGCTAAAGCAACCTGAAAAACAGCAGATACAAGAAGAGCATTCTAATTTTCCCCTTTTCTTCCTGAAAACAGGAGATTGAAACTACTATATGGTCAGGTTTAGTGGCTCAGCCTATAATCCCAGCACTTTGGGAGGCTGAGGTGAGTGGACTGCCTGAGCCCGTGGGTTCAGAGTCCAGCCCAGGCAACTTAGCGAACCTCATCTCTACAATAAATCAAAAATTAGCTGGGTATGGTAGTGCATGCCTGTAGTTCCAGCTACTTGGAAGGCTGAGGTGGAAGGATCGTCAGAGCCCTGCAGGTCGACGCTGGGGTGGCCGTGAGTGTGCCACTGCACTCCAGCCTGGGAAACAGAGTGAGAAAAACTCAAAAAAAAAAAAAAAAGAAAGAAAGAAAGAAAGCAACTACCATATAAAAGATGCCTTCCTTGTATCAAGAGAAAACATTCACCAATGAGGGGCAATAGCCATGAAAATTCTATATAATCAGACCTTGTTGAATAAGTCTTACCTTCCGTTAGCCTCCCCACTTGATTTACTTTGCTACAATTGCCTTTGTTCAACCTAATACAAAAGCATATCGGATTTTCCATTTCTTTGAGTTTTTACTTTCTTATCAGTACTTCTGTGACAAGTAAAACATATTTAATTTTTCTTTTCTCCTGTTAATCTATCTTATGTCAATTCTTGGGTCCAGTCAGGACCCTAAGTGGTAAGGAATTTTGACTACCTAAAGATATAAATCCTTTACCAGATAGTTTCATTGCAAATACTTTTTCCCCATCTGTGGCTTGTTTTTTCATTCTCTTAACTGTCTTTTGTAGAGCAGAATTTCTACATTTTAATAAAGTCCAACCTATCAATTTTTTCTTTAATGATCATGCTTTTGGTGTTGCTTCTAAAAACTCATCTTGCAAAAGTCACGATGTATTCCTGTGTTATCTTCTAGGATTTTTATAGCTTGGCGTTTTACATTTAAGCATTTAAGTATCTGATCTGTATTGAGTTAAGTTTTGTGAAGGGTATAAAATCTGTGCCTAAGTTTTTTTTGGTTTTTTTTTTTGGCATGTAGATGTCCAGTTGCTCTGGCATCATTTGTTAAAGAGACTATTCCTTCCTCCACCTCCCTTTGCTCCTTTGTCAAAAATGTTGACTACATTTGTGTGGTGCATTTCTGGACTCCCTATTCTGTTCCACTGATCTATTCATTTACTATTTTGTTAATACCACACTGTCTTGATGAACATAGCTTTATAGCAAGTCTTAAAGTCAGGCAGAGTTAGTCCTTTGACTGTTCTTTTTTAATATTGTGTTGGTGATTCTTTTGCCTTACCATATAAACTTCAGAATTAGTTCATTGATACCCACAAAATAACTTACTGGAATTTTAATTAGGATCATGTTTAATCTATAAGTCAAGTTGAGAAAAACTGACATATTGACAACATTGAGTCTATCCATGTATGTGGAATAGCTATCTATTTAGATGTTCTTTTATTTCATTAGAGTTTTGTAGTTTTCTTCATATACTCATATGCATATTTTGTTAGATTTACACATAAGTGTTTTTTTTTTTTTGTAAATGGTATTTTTTAAAAATTTCATATCCCATTGTTCAGCGCTGGTATATAGGAAATCCATTGAACTTTGTATAATCACTTATTAGTTCCAGGAAGTTGTTTTCTTGACTCTTTGAAATTTCCTACATAGACAATCATGTTATTTATGAACAAAGTCAGTTTTATTTTTCATTCTTACTATATATACCTTTTATTTCCTTTTCTTATCTCATTGTCTTAGCCAGAACTTCTAGTACTATACTGATTAGGAGTGGCAAGATGGGACATTGCCTTGTTTCTAATCTTAGCAGGAAAGCATCTAGTTTCTCACCAATAAGTTTGATGTTGCCTCTAGGTTTTTTGTAGAGACGTTCTTTCTCAAGTTGACAAGGTTCCCCTCTATTCCTAGTTTGCTGAGAGTTTTTATCATGAATGGAAGTTGAATTTTTTAAATGCCTTTTCTGCATCTATTGATATATTTTTTCTTCTTTAACTTGTTGATGTGATGGATTATATTAACTAGTTTCAAATGCTGAAACAGCCTTTCATACTTGGAATAAATTCCACTTGATCATGGAGTATAATTCTTTTTTCTTTTTTCTTTTTTTTT
>NW_007249744.1:635531-638082 GCF_000164805.1 Carlito syrichta
ATTTTTTTTTTTTTTAATTGTAGAGATGAGGTCTCGCCAAGTTGCCTGGGCTGGTCTCAAACCCACGGTCTCAGGCAATCCACTCACCTCGGCTCCCAAAGTGCTGGGATTACAGGCTGAGCCACCAAGCCTGGTCGAGTATAATTCTTTTATACATTATTTAATTCAATTTGTTAATATTTTGAGGATTTTTGTATCTACAGACATGAGAGATACTGGTCTATATATTTCTTCTTTCTTGTAATGTTTTAAACTGGTTTTAATATTTAAGTATTTTTGGCCTCAGATAATGAGTTAGGAAGCGTTCCCCTCTGCTTCTATATTTTTTTAAGAGATTATAGAGACTTGGTATCATTTATTCCTTAAATGGTTGATAGAATTCACCAGGGAACCCACCTGAGCTTATCACTTTACTTTTAGGGAGGTTATTATCTATTCAATTTCTTTAATAGATATAGAACTATTGAGATTATTTCTTTTTGTGTGAGTTTTGGTACATTCAAGAAGTTGGTCCATTTCATCTAGATTATCAAATGTGTGTTGCTCATAATATTCCTTATAGAACTCTTCATGTCCATGGGTCCAGTACTGATTTTCTCTTTCATTTCTATAAAACTTCTATGAATAGAAATTCATAGAAATTCTTTTCTTTTTTCTTAGCCTGGATAGAAGATTTTAAGTTTTATCGATCCTTTATTGGGGAAGGGTATATTTAACATTTTTTACAGAGGGTGTTTAGTTATGTTTTCTGCCATCTGGTCTAAGCAAAGCAGCACAACAAAGGGGAAGTTAATCATAATAAGGGTCATTAGTTAGGAAAGTGGAATTTTTTGTCCCTAACATAATGTAATTCTCTCTGGTCATTGTACAGAACAAAAAAAATAGGGAAGCAAGTTATTCTACACGAAAAACAGAAGTTTTAACTATATGTGACTCAAAGGCTCAAAGTGTTTTAGGGGTTCCAAAAGCTTTTTAATTATATTTATTTTCTCACATTCAATACAAGAAATTTCCCTCTAAGCAATACTTTCACCTTATCCCACAATTTTGGTAAGTTATGTTTTCATTTTACTTTGTTTAAAATATATTTTGATTTCTCTTGCAACTTTTTCTTTGGCCCAGGTTTTATCTAGACTAATACTGCTTAACCTTCAAGTACCTGGGAATTTTCCAGCAATCTTTTTGCTGTTGATTTTTACCCTAATTTTATTGTGGTCTGAGAGTATACTTTCTCTGATTTTTTTTTTTTTTGTACTTTTAAGTTTGTTAAGGTGTGTTTTGTGACCCAGAAAGTGGTTTATCTTGGTGAATATTCCATGGGAGCTTAAAAAGAATGTATATGTTGTTAGATAAAGTATTCTATGAATATCAGTTAGATCCATTTGACTGATAGTGCTATTCAGTTCAACTTACTGATTGCATTAGTCAGTTTGGGCAGCTATAATGAAATACCATAACCTGGGTGGCTTAAACAACTAATATTTATTTCTTAGAGTTCTTGAGGCTGAAAGGCTGAGATTAGCATGCCAGCATGGTTCGGTTCTTGGTCTTCTTCCCAGTTATGTCCTCACAATTTCATGTCTCTTCTGTTTCCAAGGGCATTTTTCCTATCATGGGGGCTCCACCTTTATCTAAACCTAATTACCTCTCAAATGCTCTACCTCTAAATACCATCACATTTGTTGGGGGAGGGTAAATAAATACTCAGTCCTGCTGGATAATTGTACCAGCAGGACTGGTACAATTGTACCTGCTGGATCTGTTCATTACTCATAGAGGGTTGTTGAAATCTCCAAATATAGTAACGAATTTGTCTGCTTCTCCTTGTAGTGCTATCAGTTTTTGTCTAACATATTTTGGTGCTCTGTTTTTAGGTGCTTATACATTAAAGATTGTTATGTCTTCTTGGAAAATTGACCATTTATAATTATGTAATGCCTTTCTTTATCCCTAATTTTTCTTGCTATAAACTCAGCTTTGTCTGAGAGTATCATAGCTACCCCAACTTTTTTTATTTTTCTTTTCTTTTCTTTTTTTTTTGAGTCAGAGTCTCACTGTCGCCCAGGCTGGAGTACTGTGGCTTGCTCACAGCCACCACAGCCTCGACCTGCTGGGCTTAGGCAACCCTTCTGCTTCAGCCTTCCAAGTAGCTGGAACTACAGGCACACACCACCACACCCAGCTAATTTATTTATTGCAGAGACAAAGTCTCACTAAATTGCCCAGGCTGGTCTCGAACCCTGGGCTCAGGCATTCCTCTCACCTTGGCCTCCCAAAGTGCTGGGATTACAGGTGTGAGTCACTGGGCTGACTTTTCTTTTGATTAGTGTTAGCAACAACAAAAAAAGTATATCCTTCTCCATCACTTTACTTTTTTTTTGAGTTGGCGTCTCACTCTGTCACCTAGACTGGAGTGCAATGGCCGCTCCCGGCCACCGCAGCCTCGACCTGCTGGGCTCTGGCGATCCTTCCACCTCAGCCTTCCATGTAGCCGGAATTATACCGCGCCTGGCTGATTTTTTGATTTATTGTAGAGATGAGGTTTCACTGC
>NW_007249744.1:638107-684520 GCF_000164805.1 Carlito syrichta
AAAGGCGCGGGACTACAGGCTGAGCCACCGAGCCGGGCCATCACTTTACTTTTTAAAAAATTAACCAGACATGGTATTTCACACCTGTAATCCCAGAACTTTGGGAGGTAGAGGCAAGAGGATTGCCTGAGCCCAGGGGTTTGGGACTAGCCTGGGCAACTTGGCAAGACCTCATTTCTGATAAAATAAAAAAATAAAAAATAAAAAAAATGAGCCGAATTTCGTGGCACACAACTGTAGTTCCAGCTACTTGGAAGGCTGAGGCGAAGGATCACCCAAGTCCCAGGTCCAGTCTGTGGTGGCCATGAGTGAGCCAATGCACTCCAGCCTGGGTGACAGAGTGAGACTCTGACAAAAAAAAAAATTGTGGTAAAATGCATGTAAAATAAAATTTACCATCTTAACCATTTTCAAGTGCACAGTTCAGTGGTATTAAAGACTTTTTTTTGTAGATACAGGTTCTCACTATGTTGTCTATGCTGGTCTTGAACTCCTAGGCTCAAGCAATCCTCCTACCTCAGTGTCCCAAAGTGTCAGGATTACAGGTGTGAGCCACCAAACCTGGCCATTAAATACATTGATAATGTTTGTATCACCACTATCCATCTCCATAATTATTTTCATGTTATAAAACTGAAGCCCTATACCCATTATTATAATTGAGTTACAAATATTAGTTATAATTAAGATAATGATGAACAGTAACTCTCTATTACTTGCTCCACCCAGTCCCTGAAAACCAATATTCTACTTTCTGTCTCTATAATTTTGACTACTATAGGTACCTCATATAAGTAAGATCATACAGTATTGATCTTTTTGTTACTAGTTTTTTTCATTTAGCATATCATCCTTCAGATTCTACCATGTTGTACCATATGTCAGAATCTACTTCCTTTTTAATACTGAATAATTTTCCATTATGTGTATATACCACATTTTGTTTATCCATTTGCCCTTCGATGGACTTGTGGGTTGCTTCCACCTTTCAGTTATTGTGAATAATGTGCTGTGATCATGGGTGTACAAATATCTCTTCAAGACTTTCTTTTCAATACCTGTGGAAACATCCAGAAGTAGAATTGCTGGATCATATAGCAATTTTGTTTACTATTTTGAGATACCATCATACTGTTTTCCACAGTGGCTGTACCATTTTATATTCATACCAACAATTCACAAGCGTTCCAATCAATTTCTTCCCATCCTAACAGTTGTGATTTTCTGTTTTTCTTTTTCTTTTTGAGTTGGAGTCTCACTCTTGTCACCCAGACTGGAGTGCAGTGGCATACTCACAGCCACCACAGCCTCAATCTGCTGGGCTTAGGCCATCCTTCCACCTCAGCCTTCCAAGTAGTTGGAACTACCGATGCATGCCACCACGTCCGACAAGTTTTTGTGATTTATTGTAGAGACCAGGTCTCACCAAGTTGCCCAGGCTGGTCTCAAACTCCCGGGCTCAGGCAATCCTCTTGCCTTGGCCTTCCAAAGTACTGGGATTACTGTGCCCGGCCTGTTTTTCTTTTAAATTGAAATTCTGATGGCTGTGAGGTAACATTGATTTGCATTTCTCCAATAATAAGTGATGTTGAGCATCTTTCCATGTGTTTATTGGCCATTTGTGTATCTTATTTAAAGTCCTATTTATTCAAGTTCTTTACCATTTTTGAATGGGTTTGAGCTTTTTTGTTGTTGAATTTTAGAAGTTCTCTATATATTTTGGATATTAATCCATCAGATACATGATTTGCAAATATTTTCCTCTATTCTATGGGTTACATTTTTATTCTATTGATAGTGTCTTTTGATGTACAAAATTTCTAAATTTCCATGAAATCCAATGTTGACATTTTCTCTTGTTTCCTGTGCCTTGGTGTCATATCCAAGATATCATTGCCAAATCCAATGTCATTAAGTTTTTGCCCTATGATTTCTTCTAAGTTTTATAGTTTTAGGTCTTACATTTGAATCTTTGAATGAGTTAAAGGTGTTTTTGTTTGTTCGTTTTTATTGTAGAGACAAGGTCTCACCATGTTGCTCAAGCTGCTCTGGAACCCCTAAGCTCAGGCAATTCTCTCGCCTCTGCCTCCCAAAGTGTTGGGATTATAGGCATGAACCACTGCGTCTGGCCATTAACTGTTTTGTTTTTATGTTTTTGGTTCTCCTGGCTTCTCAATAACAAGTTAATTTTTTTGTCTGTGATGTGAGGTAAAGCCTTACCCTCATTCTATTACATGTGGATATCTAGTATTCCCAACACCATTTTTTGAAAAGACTGTCCCAACTGTATTATTTTGGTACCCTTATCAAAGCCCTTTGACTATATTTGTGGGGGATTATTTCACTATTCTATTCCATTGGTCCATACATCTGTCTTTATACCAGTATTTCACCGTTTTTTTGTTTGTTTTGTTTTTGTTGTTGCTGATTTTTGAGTTAGTATCTCACTCTGTCACCTAGGTTGGAGTGCAGTGGCATAATCATGGTTCACTGCAGCCTCAGCCTCCTGGGCTCAGGTGATCCTTCCACCTCAGTCTCCTGAGTAGCTGGGACTACAGGTGCATGCCACCATATCCGGTCAATTTTTTATTTTTTGTAGAGACGAAATCTTGCTATGTTGCCCAGGTTGGTCTCGAACTTCTGGGCTTAAGCCTAAGTGCTGGGGTTACAGGCATAAGCCACTGCACCCAGCCCACATTATACTGTAGCTTTGTACAGAGTTTTGAAAACAGAAAATGCAAATCCTTCAACCTTGTTCTTTTTAAAGATTGTTTTGAGTATTTGGGGATCCTTGAGATTCCTTATAAGTTTTAGGATGGGTTTTTCTATTTCTGCAAAAAAGTCATAGGGATTTTGACAGGGACTGCATTGAGTATACAAGGATCATGAGGAATCCAGGAAACAGGACAGCACCTAAAGAAGACATTAAATGTTTAGGTGCTTTGTGTAGTATGGACATATTGATATTAATTATTTCAATTCATTAACATGGATGTGTTCTATGTATTTGTTTTTAAATTTACTTCACCAGTAGCCGGGCTCAGTGGCTCAGCCTGTAATCTCGTGCCTCGGGAGGCTGGATTGCCTGAGCCCGCGGGTTCGAGACCCACCTGGGCAACTTGGCGAGACCTCATCTCTACAATAAATCAAAAATTAACTGGGTGTGGTAGTACGTGCCTGTAGTTCCAGCTACTTGAAAGGCTGAGATGGAAGGATCGCCAGCGCCCAGCAGATCGAGGCTGCAGTGGCCAGGAGCGACCACTGCACTCCAGTCTGGGCAACAGAGTGAGACTCCAACTCAAAAAAATAAATAAATAAATTTACTTCAGCAATGTTTTGTATTTTAGTTTTCTGTGTACAAGTCTTTCTATCCTTTAGATACGGTAATTTTTACTTTACTTATTTTATTTTTAATGCTATTGTAAATGGAATTGTTTTTGTAATTTCCTTTATAGACTGTTCACTATTAATATATAAAAGTGCAACCAATTTTTGTGTGTTGATATTGTATCCTGCTACTTGGAATAATTCCTTTATTAGTTTTTGTTTTTTTGAGTCAAAGTCTGTCACCCAGGCTGGAGTGCAGTGGCACACTCACGGCCACAGCAGCCTCGACCTGCTGGGCTCAGGCAATCCTTCCACTTCAAACTTCCAAGTAGCTGGAACGCCCAGCTAATTTTTTGATTTATTGTAGAGACGAGGTCAAGTTGCCCAGGCTGGTCTCAAACCCCTGGGCTCAGGCAATCCCCTCACCTCTGCCTCCCAAAGTGCTAGGATTACAGGCATGAGTCACCATACACAGTAGATTCCTTTATTAGTTACAACGGGACTTTTTTGTGTGTTGGAACCTTTTTTTACATATAAGACCATGTCATCCGCAAATAGAGTTAAACTTCTTCCTTTCTTCCTTCACTCCTATTTGAATGCCTTTTTTCTTGCATAATTGCTCTGGCTAGGACTAGCAGTATGTTGAATAGAAGTGGGATGAGCAGGCACCCTTGCTGTGTTTCTGATCTTAGAGAAAAAGCCTTTAATCTTCCAGCATTGAGTAGGATGTTTGCTGTATGGTTTTCATATATGGCTTATATTATGTTGAGGCAGTTTCCTTCTGTTCCTAGTTTGTTGAGTGTCTTTATTATGAAAGGGCATTAAATCTTTTCAAATGCTTTTTCTGCATAGCTTAAGGTATAAAATAGTTTTTTTCCCCTTTCATTCTGTTAATGTGATGTATTACATTGTTTGAGTTTCTTATTGAACCATCTTTGCATGCCAGGAATAAGTTCTTCTTAGTTATGGTGTACAATCCTTTTAATGTGCAATTGGATTGTTTCCTAGTACTTCGCTGAGTATTTTTGCATCTGAAGTAAGGAAATAGAAATGGTATTCAGAGGTGTCATTTTGGGGTATTTATCCTGCATAGTGTTCTCTCAACTTCCTGGATCTGTCATTAAATATCTGTCCTAGCTGTCATTAATTTTGGAAGATTTCTAGTCATTATTAATTCAAGTATTTCTTCTGTTCTTTTTTTCTTCTGGTATTCCTATTACATGTATATTTTGTAATTATTCCACAGTTATTGGACATTCTATTCCATATTTTTAATTTTTCTCTTTGCATTTCAGTTGTGGTGGTTACTACTAAATGATCAAGTTCACTGATTCTTTCTTTAGCCGTGACCAGTGACGATGAGCCCTCATTAAAAGCATTCTTCATTTCTGTTACAATGTTTATGATTTTCATAAGTTACTTTGGGTCCTTTCTTAGAGTTTCCATCTCTCTGCTTATAACACTCATCTATTCTTGCATGTTGTCTGCTTTTTCCATTGGAGCTCTTAGCATACTAATCATAGTAGTTTTAACTCCCCAATCTTATAATTCCAACATTCTGCCATATCCAACTCTCATTCTGATGCTTGCTCTGCCAGTTCAACCTCTTTTGGTCTTTTAGTATGCTTTGTAGTTTTATGGTGTAGTTTTATGATGTACTGCATAAAAGGAACTGAGGTAAATATGTTGAGAGCCAGACGTGATGAACTGCATAAAAGGAACTAAGGTAAATAGGACTTTAGTGTGAGGGTTTGTGTTTATCTGGCTAGAAGTTAGACTGTGTTTATTGTCTTCTGTAGCTGTGTCAGGTGTCAGAAGCTAAAATTTCCTCTGATGGCTTGGTGTGGTGGTTCATGCCTGTAATCCCAGTACTTGAGGAGACCAAGGCAGGAGGAGTACTTGAGCCCAGGAGTTTGAGACCAGCCTAGGCAACATAGTGAGACGTCATCTCTGTAAGAAATAAAAAAAAATTTAGCCAGGCATGGTGGCACGCACCAGTAGTAGTCCCAGCTACTAGGAAGGCTAAGGTAAGAGTATCACTTGAGCCCAAGGTAAGGCTGCAGTGAGCCATGATCATGCCACTGCACTCCAGCCTGGGCAACAGAGTGAGACCCTGAATTTAAAAATATATATATGTGTGTGTGTGTGTATTTCCTCTAATGACCTTTTTGGTTTTTTGGTTGTTGTTGTTGTTTTTTTTTTTGTCTTTAGGTTTCCATAGAGAGACTTCTTAAATAAAGCCTGTACTTCTTTCTTTTGCAATCTGCTCTTATTAAACAGGAGCTATATTGATGTGAGGGTAAGATACAGGATGAAGGGAAGCATTTTAGAGTCATAATTAGATCTCATTCTTTAGTGAGCCTCTGCCCCTGAGTTTTGGCATTACAAGTGCATCTCGGTTGTTGTTTTATTTTTCTTCTTTCTTACTTGAGGAAGGAAAACTAGAGGGGATTGGGGTTGGATAATTCCCTTGTCCAGGTCAGCTGGACTCTGGAAAAACCTCAGTCAGTTAAGCTCTGATTAAATAGTTTCTCTTGAGAAGAGGCTTTGTTAAAGAGAATAGAATGCTTTTGGCATATTTTCAAAATGGCTATTTTACCACTCCCCCTACTGAAAGCACAAAGGGATTTTTCTTCAGTATTCACTGTGGAGATGTGGTAGGGCTCCTGGAGATAAAACTCACAAAAATGTTTGGCACTCTCCAGATTGCCCACACTGAGCTTACAGCAATTCATCAATTGCAATTAAAGTTTTCCTACTCTGGTATTGGTTCCAGTGGCAGGTTCCTGTTCCTGAGCTTATGCTCTTAGTAAGCTATGATTTTCTGTATCCATCTGTCCCCAGTTTGGAGGGCAGAAGTTTACCTTATGACTTCAATTCTCCTTCGGATCTAAGAAGAATTGTTGATATTCAGTTTGTTCAGCTTTTTCCTCATTGTGAGGATGGGAGTGTTGACTTCCAAGCTCCTGTCTGAAGACAGGCTTTCCCTGCCTGCTGCCATGAGCACCTAAGCATGTTGTCCAGAGTCTTAGGAACTGATCTGCCATTCTTACCACCAGTGCGGACATACACCTTCTGAGAATATAAGAAGGTGTCCACTCAGCCTGCTGGTACCCGTGCATGTTGTCCAAGGATCTGGGGACCAATCTGGACTGCATACCAGTGCTGGTGCCTGTGCACACCTCTTGAGGGCCTGAAGATAGGCCTAACAAACCTGCCACAGCACCACTACTGCTGGTATACACGTTGTGAGCCTGAGAGTTGGCCCACTGTTTAGACTACTATTGCCAATGCCATACCTGCTGCTGAGGGGCACACCTGCCTGGTCTGCCAATTCCACTCCTGACATCCAAGCAAGCTACCTGAAGGCCCAAGGATCAGAATGATGGGACCTGCTACCACCAGAGCATGCATACACTGCCAGGGGGTCTGAGGGCAGGACACCTGACCTGCTGCCACCACTACCAGAGCTCAAAGGCCAGTCTGCCTGGGGTCTTCTTTTTCAGCAAAGCCTCACTACAGTATCCACTACCAATTGCAGCCTAAGCCATTGAGGACTTCCACTGAGTGGAGTTCCTGACACAACGGATGCTGATCACAGCTAAAGAAATCATACATTACTGTCCTAGTTCATTTGTGTTGCTATAAAGGAATCCTGAGACTGGGTAATTTATAAAGAAGTGAGGTTTATTTGGCTCGTGGTTCTGCAGGCTTACAAGAGACAAAACACTGGCATCTGCTTCTGGTGAGGGCTTCAGACTGCTCCCACTCACAGGTGAAGAGGAACTGGCTTATGCAGAGATCACAAGGTCAGAGAGGAAGCAAAAGAGTAGTTGGGAAGGTGCCAGGCCTTTAGATACAACCAGCTCTTGCAGGAACTAATAGAGCAAAAACACTAATGCAAGAATGGCACCAAGCCATTAATGAGGGATCCACCCCAATACCTAAACGGCTCCCACTAGGACCCATCTTCAGCATTAGAGATCAAATTTCACATGAAATTTGGAAGGTTCAGATAAACCATGTCTAAACTTTAGCAACTACTGTGCCCACCTACAAATAAAGCCAAAGCACCTTATCCAACCAACACTGTAGACACATCTATAGGAAAAAGACTTTCCCTATGAAAGCCAATCCCTAAGAAGCAAATGTTACACCAGACATGCAGAGACCAAGTAAGGACACAAAAAACATGAAAAAGCAAGGAAACACAATACCTCCAAAGGAACACAATTATCCAGCAACTAATTCTAATGAAAAAGAAATCTTTGAAATGCCTTGATACAGTTTGAATGTATGTCCCTTCCAAATCTCATGCGGTCCCCAGTGCTGGAAGGTGGGCCTGGTAGGAAGTGTTTGGATCATGGGGATAGATCCCTCATGAATGGCTTAGTGTCACTCTCATGGTAATTAATGAGTTCTCACTCCATTAGTTCATGTGAGAGACACCTGTTTAAAAGAGTCTGGAACCTTCCTTCTCTCTCTTGCTTCTCTTTCTCACCATGTGACACACATGCTCCCTCCTCACCTTCTGCCATGATTGTAAGCTTTCTAAAGATCTCACCAGAAGCAGAAGCTATTCCTATTCTTATTATACAGCCTGCAGAACCATGTGCCAAATAAACCCATTTTCTTTATGAATGACACAGTTGCAGGAATTCCCTTACAGCAATGTAAAACATACTAACACATGCTTGAAAAGGGATTCAAACTATGATATTAAAGAAGCTCAGATTGCCAGGCACGGTGGCTGACACCTATATTCAGCCTAGAAGGCTGAGGTGAGAGGATTGCCTGAGCCCACAGGTTCAAGACCCACCTGGATAAATTGGCGAGACCTCATCTCTACAATAAGTCAAAAAAAATAGCCAGGCGTGTGGTACATGCCTGTAGTTCCAGCTCCTTGGAAGGCTGAGGCAGAAGGATCACCTGATCCCAGCAGGTTGAGGTTGCAGTGGCCGTGAGCATGCCACTGCACTCTAGCCTGGGTGACAGAGTGAGACTCCAACTCACAAAAAAAGAAGAAGCAGCTCAGATAAATCAGAAAAACAATTCATGATCTGAATGAGAAATTCAACAAAAAAGAACCAAACAGAAATCCTGAAACTGAAGAATTCAGTGAATGAAACAAAAATACAATCAAGATCCTCAACAAAAGAGTAGACAGCAGAAAGAATTTCTGAACCTGAAAACAGGTCTTTTGAAATAACCCAGTCATGCAAAAAGGACAAAATTAAAAAAGAATAAAGAACACCTATATGACATATGGGACATGACAAAGCAACAAAATATTTGAATTTGGGGTGTTCCAGAAGAAGAAGACATGGGCAAAGGCACAGAAAACCTACTTAACAAAATAAGAGCAGAAAACTTTCCAAGTCTTTAAAAAAAAAAATAGACATCCAGATACCAGAAGTTAAAATATCCCCAAATAGAGTCAGCCAAAAAAGATTCCCTCCAAGGAATATTATAGTCAAACTATCAAAAGTCAAACACATCTGGGTGCAGCTGCTAATACCTATAATCCCAGAGCTTTGGGAGGCTGAGCCGGGAGGATTGCCTGAAGCCAAGAGTTTGAGACCAGCCTGGGCAGCATAGTGAGACCTTGTCTCTACAATAAAATTTTAAAACATTAGCTGGGTGTGGTGGCACATGCCTGTGGTCCAAGCTACTTGGGAAACTGAGGTGGGAGGATCACTTAAGTCCAGGCATTCAAGGTTACAGTGAGCCATGATTGCACCACTGCACTCCAGCCTGAGTGACAGAGTGAGACTCTGTCTCTCTAAGAAAAAAAAAAAGAGAGAGATAATTCTAAAAACAGTAAGAGAAAAATATCAAATCACAAATAAGGGAATCTCCATCAGAAACCTTAAAGGTCAGGAGAGAAAGGGATGATATGATAAAGTTACAAAAGAAAAACAAACAAAAAACACCTGTCAGCTAAGAATACTATTTCCAGCAAAGCTATCCCTCAAAAATGAAGAAATAAAGTCTTTCTGAGGCAAAACTTAGGGACTACATCACCACTAGACCAGCCCTACGAGAAATACTTAAGCAGGTCATACATCTAGAAATGAAAGTATAATAGCTACAATCATGAAAACACATGAAAGTATAAGACTCACTGGTAGAGAAGACATACAAATGAAAAAGAGAAAGGACATAAATGTTTCCACTACAGAAAACTACCAATCCAAAATAAGAGAGGAAAAAAAGGAACAAAGGACATACAAAACAACCGGGAAATTATCAAAATGACAGAAATAAGTCCTCATTTATCAATAATAACCTTGATTGTAAATGGATTAAATTCCCCACTTAAAAGATATAGGCCAGCTGAATGAATAAAAAAATACATGACCCAACTATATGCTGCCTACAAGAAACTCACTTCACCTGTAAAGACACATATAGACTGAAAGTAAAGGGGGAAAATAAGATAGCAGGAATAAAGTAAGCAGGAGCACCTATACTTATATGAGATAAAATAGATTTCAGTCACAAAGCTTTAAAAAAAAAAGTCATTATATGATTAATAAAGGGATCAATTCAGCAAGAGAATATAACAATACTAGATATATATAGTACCCAACACCAGAGGACCCAGATATATAAAAAGCAAACATCATTAGAGTCAAAGACAGAGAGAGAGTCCAATACAACAATAGTTGAGTACTTCAACAACCCAATCTCAGCATTAGACAGCTTATCTAAAGAGAAAATCAGTCAGACATGGTGGCTCACACCTGTAATCCCAGCACTTTACTTTGGGAGGCCAAAGCGGGAAGATTGCTTGAGTCCAGGAGTTCAAGACCAGCCTAGACAATAGAGTGAGACCCCCGTCACTACCAAAAATTTAAAAAATTAGCTGGATGTGCTGGTGTGCGCCTGTAATCCCAGCTGCTTGAGTGGCTGAGGTGGAAGGAGCCCAGGAGGTTGAGCCTACAGTGATCTGTGATAGTGCCATTGAACTCCAGCCTGGGCAACATAGTGAGATCATAACTCGGAAAAAAAAGGTAGAAAATCAACAACAACAACAAAAAGAATTTCAACTGTTTTTTTTGTTTTTTTAAGAGATGGGGTCTCACTATGTTGCCCAGGCTAGTCTTGAACTCCTGGCCTCAAATGATCCTCCCACCTTAGACTCCCAAAGTGCTAGGATTATAGACGTGAGTCACTGCACCTGGCCTAAACTGCACTTTAGACCAAATGAATCTGACAGACATTTACTGAACATTTTATCTAACTGTTATAGAATATACATGCTTCTCATAAGCACATCGAACATTCTCCAAGATAGGCCATATGTTAGGCCACAAAACAAGTCTCAACAAATTTTTAAAAATCAAAACCGTATCAAGTATCATCTCAGACCACAATGCAATAAAACTAGAAATGAATAATAAGAACAATTTTAGAAACTATACAAATACATGGAAATTAAACAATATGCTCCTGAATGACCACTAGGTCAATGAAGAAATCAAGAAGAAACTTTTAAAATGTCATTAAGCAAACGAAAATGGAAACAACAACAATCTATGGGATATAGCAAAAGCAGTGGTAAGAGGAAAGATTATGGCAATAAACACATCAAAAAAAGTAGAAAGATTTCCAGTAGACAACCTAATGATACACCTTTAGGAACTAGAAAAACAAAAACAAACCAAGCCCAATACTAGTAGAAGGAAGGAAATAATAAATATCAGAGCAAAACTAAATGAGATAGAGACTAAATAAATACTACAAAAGATCAACAAAATGAAAAGTTGATTTTTTTAAACCAATAAACTGATTTCTAGACTAACCAAGAAAAAAAAAGAGAGAGAGAAGACCCAAATAAACAAAATCAGAAATGGAAAAAGAGGTCAGGTGCAGTGACTCACACCTGTAAACAGCACTTGGGGAAGCCAAGGCAGGAGGATTGCTTGAGCCCAGGAGTTGAAGACCAACCTAGGCAACATAGTGAGACCTCATCTCTATACATGAAATCAAAAAAATTAGCCGGGCATGGTGGCACACGCCTGTGGTCCCAGCTACTTGGGGGGCTGAGGTAGAAGGATTGCCTGAGCTGAGGTGAGCCATGATCGTGCCACTGTGAGAGTGACATCGTGCCTGGGTGACAGAGTGAGACTCTGATTCAAAAAAAAAAAAAAAGAAGACATTACAACTGATACTACAGAAATACAAAGGATCAGTAGAGACTACTATGAACAACTATACATTAACAAATTGGAAAACCCACAGGAAATTCATAAATTCCTGGATACATACAACTTATAAGATTCAACCAAGAAGAACTAAAAACCTGAACAGATCAATAATGAGTAATGAGACTGAATCAGTAATACAAAGTCTCACAACAAAGAAAAGCCAAGAACTGGATGGCATTACCGCTGAATTCTACCAAACTTATAAAGAAGAAGTAATACCAATAAGAAGTATTATACTTCTTTAACTTTTTCATTTTTTTTTTCTTTTTTGAGTAGGAATCTAACTCTGTCATCTAGGCTGGAGTGCAGTGGTATGCTCACGTCCACTGCAGCCTCAATCTGCTGGGCTCAGGTCATCCTTCTGCCTCAGCCTTTTCAAGTAGCTGAAACCACAGGTGTGTACCACCACGCCTGGCTAATTTTTTTTATTTATTGTAGAGACAACGTCTTGCAAAGTTGCCCAGGTTGGTCTTGAACCCATGGGCTCAGACAATTCTCTCCCTCCATCTCCCAAAGTGCTAGGATCAGAGGAATGAACCAGCATGCCTGGCAAGAAGTATTAAACTTATTGGTATTAATTAACTAATAAGTTTAATTAATTATTTTGAGAAGACTCAAAACTACTCCAAAAATTGAAGAGGGAATTGCTTCTAATGCATTCTACAAGACAAGGATTATCCTGATACAACAACAACAAAACAGAAAAGAAAGAAAACTGCAGGTCAATGTCCCTGATGAACAGAGATGCAAAGAAAATTCTCAACACAATATTATATCAATGGCCAGGGATGATGGCGCACACCTATAATCTCAATGCTTTGGGAGATTGATGTTGGAGGATCACCTGAGACCAGGAGTGGTGGCATATCCCTGGAGTCCTAGCAACTTGGAAGGCTCTGGCAAGAGGATGACTTGAGTCCAGAGTTCAAGGTTGCAGTGTATTGTGATCACATCAAGCTTGGCTGACAAGCAAGACCCTTTTGCAAAACAAAACGAAAAAAGGAATATTCTTCCAATACTTCAGGCTCAAAAGCATGAAACTTAGATCCCAAAAGTGAATAGTGGGATGTGGTAGGTAGACTAAGCTAACTGCCTACCTTGTATCCAGTACCCTTCTTCCTTATTAACAGAACCAGTGTTTGTTCAGGATGGCCAGGTATTCAGGTCCAATCACATTCCAGTTCTTCCCATATTTCCTTGCAGCTACAAATGATTATACATTTCAGCAGCTACAAATGATTATACATTTCGACCAATGAAACTTACCAGGGAATTTTAGGAAAGTTTTCATTTTCTTAATAAAAATCAAAATAAAAAGGACACTGCAGTTGGCATAGCCCTTTGCCCTTCCCTATTTTTCTGCCCTTAACATAGACATGATATTTGGAAGTAATAACCTTCTTGACCAAAAGGCAATAGGTTAATATGCTAGGGACTGCCAGCATGGCAGACCAGAAAGTAAAAGAAGACAGGCCCTGGATGACATGGCAGAACTATTGCACCAACCTGGGGCTGCCTGCCTCCTGGAGTTTTGCTATGTGAGGAAAACAGCCCCCTATTTATTTAAAACAATGTAGTTGATTTTACTTGTAACTAATTCCACTCGAGGCATTTCCTTCCTTCTTTCCCTTCCTTTTTCATACATTTTACACATTCCATACAGGGCAAGGGAACCCAGTAAGGCAGGTCAGGAACTCAGTTTTAACTGTATTAACCGTTATAACCATAGTTAACCATATTAACCACATCTTTTCATTTTCTATATATTATACTTTGACATCTGAGGTCTAGCTGACCTTGGAGGGACTGTCCCTCCCAAGGTTAGCCAATTTCTAGAGGCAGTAAACAACTTGCCTATGAGAGTGTTTTTCAAATGCAAACCAACCGATCCAGAACCCATATCCCCAGCCTTCTCATTTTTTTTAGTCCATCTGCCTAATCACTAGGTCTATGGACCACATAACAGCTTCTGTACCCTAGAGCCCACTACAATTTTGCATTTGCTGATCCTAAGCCTATTGGCTCTTCCTCACCTGTTTCTTCCCACAGAAACCAAAATAAGGGCCTTTGCTCAGTTTCCCCCATTCCCTCTGTCTCCTGGACCAATCCTGGTGCTTCCCTGAATGCCCCTCTTCTTGAGACCTGTGACTATAATAAACTATCTTTTCAATGGCAGTAATTTCCTGATTTGTTGGCCTTACCATACCTCAGTAATAACAAAATCTATATTAAAACAGTAATAGGAGGCCAGGTAAGATGGCTTATGCCTGTAATCCAGCATTTAGAGAGGCCAAGGCGAGAGGATGGCTTAAGCTAGGAGTTCAAGAACAGCCTAGACAACATAGCAAGACCTCATCTCTACAAAAAAATCAAAAAAATTAGCTGGGTGTGATGGTGCATGCCTGTAGTGCCACTACTTGGTAGGCTGGGAGGATTGCGTGAGCCCAGGAGTTTGAGGCTGCAGTAAACTCTGATTGTGCCACTGTACTCCAGCCTGGGTGACAGAGTGAGACTCCAACTCAAAAAGCAAACAAGCAAACAAACAGTAATAGGAAATTCTTCTCTGGATCCCCCAGAAAAGTAGCAGAGTGAGGCAAATGATTACTAGTAACTATTTCTCCTCATGTGCTACAACTCTGAATAGTTAGTTTCTTAGAAAACATTGATTTATTTTATTTTCTAAGACTAGGTCTCACTCTGTTGCCCAGGTGGAGTACAGTCGTGAAATCATAGCTCATTGTAACCCTGAACTCCTGGGTGTGAACAATACTCCTGTCTCAGTCTCCCAAGTAGCTAGGACTACAGGCATGCACCATCACACTTGGCTAATATACATATATATATATATTTTTGAGTTGGGAGTCTCATTCTGTCGCCCAGACTGGAGTGCAGTGGCCACTTCCGGCCACCGCAGCCTCGACCTGCTGGGCTCCGGCGATCCTTCCGCCTCAGTCTTCCAAGTAGCCGGAATTACAGGCATGCGCTACCACGCCCGGCTGATTTTTTGATGTATTGTAGAGATGAGGTCTCGCTGCCCAGGCAGGTCTCGAACCCGCGGGCTCAGGCAATCTACTCACCTCAGCCTCCCAAAGGCAGCTAATATATTTTTTTAAAGATGAGGTCTCATTATGTTGCCTAGACTAGTCTCAAACTCACTCCTGACAGGTGAAAGTCTTTCCTTACAAAAGATAGTCTATAAAGTCTAGAAGAGGAGACTGCTACTTCAAATGCACAACACTTATACAAGGATAGAATCACAAGGAATCAGGGTAACAATGACAGCACATAGAAACACAATAAACTTCCAGTAACAGACCCACAGAAATGGAGATCCATGAAATGCCTAACAAAAAATTCAAAATAATTGTTTTACAGAAACTCAGTAAACTACAAGAGAACACAGGTAAACAATTTAATTAAATCAGGAAAACAATACAAACATAAAATGAGAGGTTCAACAAAGATACAAAAAACAAAAAAGAACCAACATAAATTCTGTAGATAAAGAATACAATTACTGAACTAAATGCAGTAGAGAGCTTCAACAGCAGACTCAATCAAGCAGAATAAAGAATCTGCAAATTCAACAGTTGGAGGAGAAGAAAAAAATTTAAAAATATGAAGAAAACCTATAGAAGTTATGAGACACCATCAAAAAAACTGATATATACATTATGAAATTATTGGGAGAAAAAGAGATAAAGAAGAGAGAAGAAAGATTATTTAAATAAATAATAATTAGTAACTTCCCATATCTGAGGAAATAGATATCTAGACTGAAGAATCCCATAGGACCCTAAATAGGTTGAACATAGGTCTACATCAAGGCACATTAAAATTAAACTGTCAAGAGTCAAAGAAAAATAGAGAATTTTGAAAGCTGCAAGAAAAAAGCAACTTGTCTCGTCCATCAAAATCCCCCTGAGACTATCAGCAGATCTCTCAACAGAAACTTTGCAGGCCAGATCAATAGAATGTGTTCAAAATATCCATGGTCAGGTACGGTGGCTCAAGCCTGTAATCCCAGCACTTTGGGAGGCCAAGGCGAGAGGACTGCCTGAGCCCAGGGGTTTGAGACCAGCCTGGTCAACTTGGCAAGACCTCATCTCTACAATAAATAAAAAAAATTAGCTGGACGTGGTGGCACGAACCTGTGGTTCCAGCTACTTGGAAGGCTGAGGTAGAAGGATCACCTGAGCCTAGCAGGTCAAGGCTGCAGTGGCCGTGAGCATGCCACTGAATTCCAGCCTGGGCAACAGAGTGAGACTTCAACTCAAAAAAAAAAAAATGCCCACCAAAAATACTATACAGTAAGTCCCCTACATATGAATGAGTTCCATTCATAAATCCACCAGAATTGGCCTAGGTACCCAACTAACACAATCTGTCATATTATACTATACTGTAATAAGTTTATACTTTTCACACAAATAATACATAAAAACACACCAAAAAATAAATGTTTTTAATCTCACAGTATAGTACCTTAAAAAGTACAGTAGTACAGTACAACAACTGGCATACAGGGACTGGCATCAAGTGAACAGGCAAAAAGAATTACTGACTGGAGGAATGCGAAGAGATGAGAGATTGTAGAGGTGAAGGATCATCAGCAATAGGAGACAGAGGGCAAGCTGCAATTTCACTCACACCTGATGTTGACGGATTCAATTCTGTCTACCCTCTTGAAAAATACTCGTTTGCATCTTTGAAAATTCACAACTTGCTAGGCCTGCTGGCACATGCCTATAATATCAGCACTCTGGGAGGCCGAGGTGAGAGGACTGCCTAAGCCCAGGGGTTTGAGATCAGCCTGGGCAACTTGGCGAGACCTCGTTTCTACAATAAATCAAAAAGTTAGCTGGGTGTGGGGGGTGCACATATAGTCCCAGCTACTCAGAAGGATTGCCTGAGCCCAGCAGGTGGAGGCTGTGGTAGCCAGGAGAATGCCACTGCACTCTAGCCTGGGTGACAAAGTAAGACTCTGACTCAAAAAAAAAAAAAGTTCACTACTTGAAGGTTCGTATATAGAGGACTTACTGTATACTCTGAAAAGCCATTCTTTAACAATGGAGGGGAGATAGTCTTTCCCATACAAAAACTGAGAGAGTTGGTAACCACTAAACCTGCCTTACAAGAAATGCTTAAGGGAGTTCCTCAAATGTAACTGAAAACATGCTGGGCCTGGCTCAGTGGCTCAGCCTGTAATCCCAGCACTTTGGCAGGCTGCAGCAAGTGGATTGCCTGAGTCTGCAGGTTCAAGACCAGTAAGGGCAACATGGCAAAACCTCGTGTCTACAATAAATCAAAAAATTAGACAGGCTAATTTGCATCCTTGCTGAGATGCAAGGATCACCAGAGCCCAACAGGTTGATGCTGGGGTGGCCGTGAGTCTACTACTGCACTCCAGCCTGGGCGATGGAGTGAGACTCCAACTCAAAAAAAAAAAAACATGTTGGCCAGGCATAGTGGCTCAGAGCACCTATAATCCCAGCACTTTGGGAGGCCGAGGTGAGAGGATTGCCTGAGCCCACAGGTTTGAGACCAGCCTGGGCAACTTGGTGAGACCTCATCTCTACAATAAATCAAAAAATTAGCCGAGCATGGTGGTGCGTGCCTGTAGTTCCAGCTACTTGGAAGACTAAGGTGGGAGGATTGCCTGAGCCCAACAGGTCGAGGCTACAGTAGCAGTGAGCATGCCACTGCACCCCAGCCTGGGTGACAGAGTGAGACTCCAACTCGGGAAAAAAAAAAAATGCTAATTAACAATATGGGCCAGGCTCGGTGGCTCTGTCTATAATCCCAGCACTTTGGGAGGCCGAGGCGAGAGGATTGCCTGAGCCTGCGGGTTCAAGACCTGGCCGGGCAACTTGGTGAGACCTCGTCTCTACCATACATAAAAAAAAAAAACAAAACTAGCCAGGTGTGGTAGCGGGCGCCTGTAGTTCCAGCTACTTGGAAGGCTGAGGCGTAAGGATTGCCAGAGCGTGCCACTGCACTCCAGTCTGGGAGATAGAGTGAGACTCCAACAAAAATATATATATATATTAGTCGGGCATGGTAGCACATGCCTGTAGTTGTGGCTATTTGTAAGGCTGAGGTGGAAGGATCACCTGAGCCCAGCAGGTCAAGGCTGCAGTGGCTTTGAGTGTGCCACTGCACTCCAGCCTAGGCAATGGAGTGAAACTAAAAAAAAAAAAAAAACAATATGAATGGATAAGTGTCACAGACAAAGGTAAATACATAATCAAATACAGAATAATGAGACATTGTTATGATGGTGTACAAACTTTCCATAACACTAATACAAAAGATAAAAGACAAAAGCATCAAGAATAACTATAACTACAAAAAGCTGGTAATGGATTCACAACATAAAAAGTAAACTCAGCCGGGCTTGGTAGCTCAGCCTGTAATCCTGCGCCTTTGGGAGGCTGAGTGGATTGCCTGAGCCCGCGGGTTCGAGACCCGCCTGGGCAGCGAGACCTCATCTCTACAATAAATCAAAAAATCAGCCGGGCATGGTAGCACATGCCTGTAATTCTGGCTACTTGGAAGGCTGAGACGGAAGGATCGCCAGAGCCCAGCAGGTCAAGGCTGCGGTGGCCAGGAGCGGCCACTGCACTCCAGTCTGGGTGACAGAGTGAGACTCCAACTCAAAAAAAAAAAAAAAAAAAGAAACTCTGACTTCAAGAATACATAGTGGAAGGAGGTATAAGTGTAAAGTTTTTGTATGCAATTGAATTTAAGTTGATATCAAGTTAAAATAGATGGTTATAACTACAAGAAAATTTACACAAGCCTCATAGAACTCACAAAAGAAAACTATGAAGTATACACATAAAATATAAAGGAACCAAAGCAAACTACTACAAAATATCAATAACAAAAGAAAAAAGCAAAAACGGAAGAGAGGAACAACACTTCAAAACAGAAAACAATGAACAAAATGGCAATACTAAGTCTTACTTAATAATAAACACTTCAAATGTAAATGAATTAAACTCCCCAATAAAAAAGCACAGAGTAGCTTAAGGGATTTTTTGTTTTTGTTTTGAATTGGAGTCTCATTCTGTTGCCCAGGCTAGAGTGCAGTGGCTCACTCATGGCCACGACAGCCTTGACTTGCTGGGCTCAGGAGATCCTTCCACCTCAGCCTTCCAAGTAGCTGAAACTACAGGCATGCACCGCCACACCTGGCGAATTTCTTGATTAATTGTAGAGATGAGGTCTTGCCAAGTTGCCCAGGCTGGTTTTGAACCCATGGGCTCAGGCAATCCTCTCACCTCAGCCTCTCAAAGTGCTGGGATTATAGGCGTGAGCCACCACGCCCAGCCACTTAATGGATTTTTAAAGATCCAATCTCCAGTGATATGCTGTCTATAAGCTTACTTTAGATACAAGGATGCTTATAGACTAAAAGTGAAGAGACAGAAAAAGATATTCCATACAAACCAAAAGAGAACAGAATAGGCTATATTTATATCAGACAAAATACACTTTAAGCCTCAAACTGTCATTAGAGACAAAGAAAGTCATTATATGATAAAAGTTTTAATTCAACAGGAAGCTATAACAATTGTAAAATATATGTACTAAGTATATGAAACAAAATTGACAGCTATGGGGAAGAAAACTGACAACAATACAAAAATAGTAGGTGGCTTCAAAAATACGCTTTCAATAATAGGTAGAACACCCAAGCAGTAAAGCAATAAGGAAACAACTGATTTGAACAACACTATACACAAATGGACCTAACAGATATACAAAATTTTCCACCCAACAGCAGAAGAATACAATTTATTTTCAAGCACACATGAATCATTTTCAAGAATATATCACATGTCTAGTCACAAAATAAGTCTTAAAATAAATTTAGGAATATTAAACAAATTTGAGAAACAAGTTTTAACAAATCATAACAAGTATCTTCTCAGACCACAGTGGAATGAAGCTTGAAATCAGTAACAAAAAGAAAACTTGAAAATTCCAAACATGAAAACCAAACAACACACTCTTTTTTTTTTTTTTTTTTTGAGTTGGAGTCTCACTCTGTCGCCCAGACTGGAGTGCAGTGGCCGCTCCCGGCCACCGCAGCCTTGACCTGCTGGGCTCCGGTGATCCTTCCGCCTCAGCCCTCCAAGTAGCCGGAATTACAGGCATGCGCTACCACGCCTGGCTAATTTTTTGATTTATTGTAGAGATAAGGTCTCGCTGCCCAGGTGGGTCTCAAACCTGCGGGCTCAGGCAATCCACTCACCTCAGCCTCCCACCAAACAACACACTCTTAAACAACAACTAGATAAAAGAAAAAATCAAGAGAATTTTAAAATATCTTGAGATAAACAAAAATAAAAATACAACTTTTAAAGTTTATGGAAATCAGCAGAAGCAAAATGGGAGTATATAGGATTAAACACCTATATTAAAAAGAAGTTATCAATTAAATAACCCAAGGAATTAGAAAAAGAAACTAAATTCAAAGTTAGCAGAAGGAAATACATAAGAAATATTATAGCATAAGTAAAATAGAGAATATAAAAACAAGAGAAAAAATAAAACTGAGCTGTTTTGAGGAAAAAAAAAAAAAAATCAACCAATCCTTCCTTAGCTAGATTAACTAAAAAAGAGAAGACTCAAATAAGTGAAATCATAAATGAAAGAGGAGACATTGCAATGGATGACACAGAAACAAAAGGGTTCATAAGGGACTCATGACCAATTATATACCAATAAATTGAATAATCTAGAAGAAAATGATAAATACCTAGAAACATAAAATCTACCAAGACTACACCAAGAATAAACAGAAAGACAGCACAGATCAATAGCAAACAAGGAGCTGAATTAGTAATCAAAAACACTCCATCAAAGAATTGTCCAGGATCAGATAGCTTCACAGGTGAATTCTACCAAACATTCAAAGAATACTAACTCTTAAATTCTTCCAAAAAGGTCAGTCACCGTGGCTCAAGCCTGTAATCCCAGCACTTTGGGAGGCCAAGGCAAGAGGAATGCCTGAGCTCAGGGTTCGAGACCAGCCTGGGCAACTTGGTGAGACCTCATCTCTACAATAAATAAATAAAAGGAAAAAAAAAAATAGAAAGAGATCACCTGTGAAACAGCTAACATTATGCCCAATGGTGAAAAACTAAAAGCTTTTCCTCTAAGATCCAGAACAAAGAAAAGATGGTTTTACCCCTGCTAGTTAACATAGTACTGGAAGTCATAGTCAGAACAATTAGGCAAGAAAAAGAAATAAAGCCATCCAAGTCATAAGGGAAAAAGTAAGATTACATCTGCATATGATACAATAATATACACAGGAAACTCATAAGACTCCACAATAAAAAACTGGTAGGACTAATACATGAATTCAGTAAAGTTGCAGGATACAAAATCAACATACAAAAATCCATGGTATCTTTATACACCAACAATGAATAGTCTGAAAGGAAAATTAGGAATACAATCCCATTTATTTAATTTATTTATTTATTTAGAGTTGGAGTCTCACTGTCAACCAGGCTGGAGGGCAGTAGCACACTCCCAGCCACCACAGCCTCGACCTGCTGGGCTCAGGCGATGCTTCCGCCTCAGTCTATCAAGTAGCTGGAACTACAGGCATGTGCCACCATGCCCGGTTAATGTTTTTGATTTATTGTGGATATGGGCTCTTGCCAAGTTGCCCAAGCTGGTCTTGAACCTGTCAGCTCACGTAGTTCTCCCACCTCGCTCCCAAAGTGCTGGGATTATAGGCATGAGCCACAGTGTCTGGCCAATTCCATTTATTTTAGCAACAAAACAAAATACTTAATACATGCCACTGCAATCCAGCCTGGGCGAGAGAGTGAGACTCAGACTCAAAATATAAAATTTTAAAAATGTAAAAAACACTAGCCGGGCTCGGTGGCTCAGCCTGTAATCCCGCACCTCTGGGAGGCTGAGGTGAGTGGATTGCCTGAGCCCGCGGGTTCGAGACCCGCCTGAGCAGGCGAGACCTCATCTCTACAATAAAATCAAAAAATTAGCCGGGCGTGGTAGCGTGCACCTGTAATTCTGGCTATTTGGAAGGGTGAGGCGGAAGGATCGCCGGAGCCCAGCAGGTCGAAGCTGCGGTGGCCAGGAGCGGCCCCTGCACTCCAGTCTGGGCGACAGAGTGAGACTCCAACTCAAAAAAAAGAAAAAGAAAAAAAGACTGTAAAACATTGATGAAGTAAATTTTATTTTTTTTATTTTTATTTTTTAGTCAGAGTCTCACTCTATCTCCTAGGCTGGAGTGCAGTGGCACGCTCACAGTCACCATAGCCTCAAGCTGCTGGGCTCAGGTTAACATTCAAAATATACAAGGAACTCATACAACTCGGTACCAAAAATACAAACAACTGGATTAAAAAATAGACAGAAGACCCAAAGAGACTCTCAAAGAAGGAATTCAGATAGCCAATAGTCATATGAAAAGGTGTTCAACATCTATAATCATCAGGTAAATACAGATCACATCTTTTAGGATGAGTATTATCACAAAGATAAAAGATTACAAATTTTGGCAAAAATGTGGACAAAAGAGAATGCTTGTACACTGGCGGGAATATAAATTTATAGAACAGTCATTATGGAAAATACTATGACATTTCCCCAACATTAAAAACAGAACTACCACATGATCAAGCAATCCTACAAGATTGTGAAGAAATGTGTGCTCCCATGTTCACTGCAGCATTTTGCACAATAGTCAAGGTATGGAAACTTTGATGGGAGAATAAAGAAAATGTGGCATATAATACATACAATAGAATATTAGTCAGTCTTTAAAAAGAAACTCTTGCCATTTGTGACAACACCAACGAAGCTGGAAGATATGCTGAGTGAAATAAGCAACACACAGAAAGAGAAACACTGCATGATCTGCATTATATATGGAATCAATAGTCAAACTCATAGAAGCAGAGACTAGGATAGTGGTTGCCAGGAGCTGGGAGAAGGGGAAAATGGAGTGATGTTGGGTAAAGGATACGAAAATGGTAATTATGTACAGGTGATAGATATGTTAATTAACTAGAATGTGATGGTCATTTTGCAATGTATATATCAAAACATCAAGTTGTATATCTCAGATATACACAATTTTTATATGCCATAAAAATTAGTTACAAAATAATTTAAAAGACAAAAAAAGACTCACCAGCTGTGTTCAATATTAATAATGACTTATTCATACTTACTTCAATTAATACCATTTTATCATATATAAAATCAATTTTAAATACTAAAAATTACACAAGTTTTTATATTGGCTATTTAATATACATCTAGACTAACCAAACTGCTTTCCTTTAGACACAGACCTTTCCCTTAGACAGAATTCCTTCTTTCTAATCCATTTAGGAACCTTCAAAATCAAAGTTTATTGTTCAGCAGTCCATGGTTGAGTTTGCCCCACCATCTTATCTCAGAAGACACTCCAGGTAAAAGCCAGGATGGATATCACACATTTCACTTCTTAGCTGACAGCCAAGTAACCTGTGCAGCAGAATAATTTTTTGCACTATTAATTTGGATTAGGCCATTACATTTTACACATAAACATACATGATTTTCAAGCAAGCAGGTAGGCACTTGTAAGGAAACCCAAGGCAAAGTCTTTCCATTATCTTTTATAAAAGCCCAAATCATGAGATTTGGATTTAGAGAAGTACTGAAGAGGTAGGGTGATGCAGATCAAAAATATAGCTGAGAGAGCAGAATCTGGAAGCTTGGGGAAGGAACTCTGAGTCTCTGAAGTAGTGGGCACTGGGGTCTTGCTCCCCAGATCGCAGGGGCAACACTGTGCACAGAGTTGGATCACTGAAACTCAGGTTCTAGGCCCACCCAATATTTTGGGGCCGCAAGAAAACAATAAAACTCTTAGACTTGATGGGTCTGCCAGGTCAGACAGAGGCTGTTTCAGAAGCAATCTGTTGACCAAAATGGCCTTCTTAGTAGCTTAGTGCAAAATAAAATCTGGATACCTTTGCATAATCTTGCAATTTGCAAGGAGTTCACCAACAAAGCAGATGATGGTGGGGATCCTGGTAACATAATTAAATTTAAGGAAAAACAAAGACATGCAATATTTCTTACATATATTCATCTATGGACTGAAAAATCACACCAGTTATCTTTTGCCTGGATATCTCAAGGCAGTTGAGCCACAAAGGCTCTACTCTAGCAGGCTGGTGATCATCCACATACCCATAAAAAGAAGTATTTGGAGGTTTATTTTGTGGGTCCACTACCAGATAGTTCAGGACTAAAGGTCTTCTTTCTATCTCTTTGTATTCCTAATAGGAAACAAGGAGACAATGGACAACAGAGCACAGTTTATGTACCCAAGTTGGGTAAGAGCTAGGAAGTAGAATCTACCAGTACAGGGAGTAAGTCAAGAAGGAAGTACTCAAAATGTCTATGAGGAGCTAACGAACTCAGCACATAAGTGCTTTACGCATTCAGCAGGACTAGCTGAATTCTCACTGGATTTATCCTAGGCAGAGCAAAAACCAGGTGCCTTTGAATAACCGAGGATACAAAGCTCTTCTTACAGGAAGTGCCTCTTCAGAAAGAATCTGACTGGAGACACAACTCTTCAGAAAGAATCTGACTGAGTGGGAAACAACTATACCACCAGACAGTGGGCGCTAAACAAAAGGTGTGCCATACAGAACTATGTGGGTCTAAACTGTGGCTCTGCTTGATCTTATCCCTATATAGTCACAGCCCTTGGTTGTATTGGGGCAGCTTGGTGGACCAGGTAAACAGGACTCTTTACAGGAAAGGACATGATGGAATTCCATCTTCAAGAAACTTGGACCTGTTTTCCTTTTTAGGTAATTAAACCTCACCTCAAATCTACCTGGTACAAGTATAACCAAAATGAAGAATAGAAGAGAAAGTTCAGTTTTTACTCTTTTAGAATTCCAGTCCCAGAATATTTGCTAGATATCAGTTACTTATAAAACTATTCCATTATTAAAAAGGCCTTACCTATTGACATCGTTACCAACTCAATGTCATATTCCAGCAGACAATGAAAAGCTGAACAAGGGAACCTTATTCCTGCTCTAGTTGAAAGAATCTCTCCTCTCTTCCTCTTTTTGTCACTTTTGCCCATGTACAGTGGTTTGGAAGTAAGAAAAGAAGAAACTATTATAAGAAAAAAAAATCTTATCATTTCCTTCCAAAAATTTTAGGGAAAGGGCTTCTGCACTAGACAGGGGTCCAGTCTCTTTCTTTCTTTCTCTCTCTCTTTCTCTCTTTCTTCCCCCCCCCCAAAAAAAAATTTAGGGAAAAAGGAGTCAGATCCTGTGACCTATATTTAAGATCCAGTATGGTCTGGATTCCCTGTTTGGAACCATTAGAAAAGGTTTATAGTTATGTTCTCCCTTTTTACTTCTTCCCTTCATGCTAGTTGCCTGTCCTTGTGTTTTGACATTCTAGCTCCCAAGACCCATATCTCTATGTCAGCAATTTCTGAGAGGAAGCAACAGGTACTTTCTATATTATCATATATCTTCTTCAAAAAGATCTCCCATTTTCTATAAACTACACTTAAAGCTCTTTTTTTTGGAATGGGAGGAAGAATAGTCTTTGACTTAACTTTAAACAAGAATGGTCTTTGACTTATCTTTCTTTGGAAAGAGCTTTATGTTCTAGCATACTCCAGATACCTTAAGTTCATGCGAATTCTAATATCCCATCATTCCAGAAAGTATTTCCCAAAGTTTGTTCCACAAATAGTTTTCCCAAAATGTTTACTGAATTAAAATATATATATATATATATTTTGATTTATTGAAGAGACAAAGTCTTGCCAGGTTGTCCAGGCTGGTTTCAAACTAGCAGGGTCAGGTAATCTGCCTGCCTTGGCCTCCCAAAGTGCTGGGATTACAGGCTGAGCCACTGAGCCTGGCCTCTGAATAAAATATTTTAAGGTCAAATAATTTTGAAAAAAACTGTACATTTTGAAAAACTCTCCTTCTTGGAGACTTATGACGTGTATTAGTATATTCAAGGCTCTGAGAAGTCGTAAGGAAACCAGTTTCCTTAGTTTTTCAATTATATTTGACCCAGTAACTCCTTTTCATATAACACCCATTAATATCAACCTGACTTCTTTAAGAAAAACTGCCCCTGGTCAGGCTCGGTGGCTCAGCCTGCAATTCCAGCACTTTGGGAGGCAGAGGCGAGTGAATTGCCTAAGCCCATGGGTTTGAGACTGACCAGCCAGGGCAACTTGGCGAGACCTTGTCTCTAAAATAAATCAAAAGTTAGGTGGGCGTGGTTACACACCAGTAGTTCCGGTTACTTGGAAGGCTGAGGTGAAAGGATCACTGGAGCCCAGCAGTTGATGCTGGGGTAGCTGTGAGCATGCCACTGCACTCTAGCCTGGGCAACAGAGTGAGACTACAACTTAAAAAAAAAAAAAAATGGCTGTCCTTGGCTGAGCACAGTAGCTCATGCCTGTAATCCAGTACTTTGGGAGACAGAGGTGAGAGGATTGCCGGGGCCCAAGGGTTCGAGACCAGCCTGGGCAACTTGGCAAGATCTCATCTCTACAGTAAATCAAACGTTAGCTGGGCATGGCAGCATGCACCTGTAGTTTCAGCTACTTGGAAGGTTGAGGCAGAAGGATCGCCTGAGCCCAGCAGGTTGAGGCCGTGGTGGCCGTGAGCATGCCACTGCACTCCAGCCTGGGGGACAGAGTGAGATTCCGACTCAAAAAAAAAAAAAAGGTTGTCCTTGAGAACACAGGAACACCTAGTTTCCTAATTTTGACAAGGAGAATCAACCAAGGACTAACCTATGTTAAGAAAATCATTAAAAATTTGTAAAATGCTCTAATACACAAAGAAGTTAATCACACAGTTACCTGTAATAACAAAAACCTGGAAACGACTCAAATATCTTAAAAAAGAGGTTGAGAAAATACATACATTATTGTGCAACTATGTCAAAGAATATTATGTAGTCACTATTTATGGGGAGTTCTTAAAAACCCATGAAAATGTAAAATATCTCGTGAAATACTATATACTTAGTATGGTTTCAACTACATACAAAATATGCATAGAAAAAATATTAATTTAAATGTCTTCTGGGTCCAGTAGTATTGTGAATTTAGAGTTCCTGAAACCCTCCTGTTATATAATATCTAGAAATACTTGATATAATTTTTTTAAAGACAGGCTCTCACTCTGTTGCTCAGGATGGAGTGCAGTGACACAATCATAGTTTACTGTAATCTCAAATTCCTGGGCTCAAGTGATTCTCCCACCTCAGCCTCCAGAGTAGCTACCACATCCACCCTTTTTTTTTGGTAGACAGGAGGTCTTGCTCACTATGTTGCCTAAGCTGGTCTCCAACTCCTGGCCACAAGCAATCCTCCCACCTTGGTCTCCCAAAGCACTGGGATTACAGATGTGAGTCACCATGTCTGGTCATTGATATAATATCTTTAAGACCTCATTTTTATGTGGCTTGATAGGCCTACAGGGAAATACAGAAAGGCCAATGAAATTAGGAACTTGGCCAGAGTGGGAGGATGGTGAATTCTGAAGGGGCTGAAAACCTTGAAACAGTCTAGAATAGTGGTTCTCAGCGGGGGATGGTACTGCACCCAGGGGCAATTAAGAAATAAGTAGGAGGAGCTGGGCTCGGTGGCTCAGCCTATAATCCCGCACCTTTGGGAGGCTGAGGTGAGTGGATTGCCTGAGCCCGTGGGTTCGAGAGCCACCTGGGCAGCGAGACCTCATCTCTACAACAAATCAAAAAATCAGCCGGGCATGGTAGCGCGTGCCTGTAATTCCAGCTACTGGGAAGGCTGAGGCAGAAGGATCGCTGGAGCCCAGCAGGTCGAGGCTGCAGTGGCCGGGAGCGGCCACTGCACTCCAGTCTGGGCGACAGAGTGAGACTCCAACTCAAAAAAAAAAAAAAAGAAAGAAAGAAATAAGTAGAAACATTTTTGGGGTATCACAATTGGAGGCTATCACTGGCATTTAATGAGTGAGGGGTCAAACATGCTAGATATCGTGAAAGGCACAAGGCAGTTCCTTATAACAAAGAATTGTCCTACACTCCCTCATGATTTTCAAATGGATGTCTGGCCACTGAGGTAGGCGAAACATGTTTGTAAGCATCTGAGCCTAGAGCCTAACCCTGTTTCATATGATTTTAACATGCATAGAAGTTTTCAGAAATTCAACCACTGTGTAAATAAAGAGAAAACTAAACTTTGTTTTATTTGGAAATTTTTCAAGGATTGTTCATCATTTTGGAAAACAATATTGCCATGGCATGGTATTCAAGTCACCAATGCAACATACTCATATCAGTTAGCATTTCTAGTGTTTATACCTGTAGTGAATCTACATTTAAGGGCGTGAGCACTTGATTATTTCATTATGACTTCTAGTGTGGTGGAATCTGAACATTTATAATTAAAATACTTAAAATTTTACTAAAAACTATTTTCTCCTTCTATAACATTTATGGTATTACATAAATTTTGGTTGAAATACTATGGAATCATATGCAATCATCTAAAATTTCACTGAAGTGAAGGAGATATTATAAAATACTTGTTATAAATATACAAGTATAAACATCTGTTATAAAATATTTGTTATAGCTGGGCTTGGTGGCTTAGCCTGTAATCCCTGCGCTTTGGGAGGCTGCCTGAGCCCGCGGGTTCGAGACCTGCCCGGGCAACTTGGAGAGACCTCATCTCTACAATAAATCAAAAAAAATTAGCTGGGCATGGTAGCGTGCGCCTGTAGTTCCAGCTACTTGGAAGGCTAAGGCGGAAGGATCACCAGAGCCTAGGCAGGTCGAGGCTGTGGTGGCCAGGAGTGGCCACTGCACTCCAGTCTGGGTGACAGAGTGAGACTCCAACTCAAAAAATATATATTTGTTATAAAATAGGGCATTCAGTCTGATGAGGTTGAAAATCACTGTAGTATATACGCCCAACAACCTCATTTCTCTCTTTTTTAAAAATATTTTCTTTAATGAACTTATTTTACTCCCTTATTCACTACCTGTCTTTAGTCCCTTCGGGATTGGCTTAAAGGAAGTACGTTTCAGCAAGACTTTACTTAATAACATAACAAGAAATCATCCAAAACTAATGTCTTTGTGTGTGGTAAATATTTATAAAAGGCTATGAATTGAAGTTTATATTCAATCAAAATCATATGTTGAAGTTCTAATGATACAGATTTTTCTCTGGTCGGCTGGGCTGCAAAAGGGTCAGCTCAATGAGTTGGCAAGCCAAGCCCCAAAGAGCACCAGCACGATAGGCTGGCAAGACAAGCCCTGAGAGAGTTGGTGCTAATGGGCTAGCAAGCCAAGCCCCAGAAGTGTTGCTGGTTCAGTGGGCTGGCAAGCCAGACTTCGAGAAGTGACTCAGCTCCAGAGTCTTGCCCTCTCGGTTCAGCTGGCTCCAACAGCTGGCAAACCAGCCTCAGAGGTGCATGGCTCTTCAGCTCTGATGATCTTCAGCAGCTCTTTGGGTTTGGGTTCTTGTCTCATGCCCAACAGGAATGAGGGATACAGACGACAGGAAGGTGAGAAAGCAGAATTTCCTGAGAAGACAGAAAAGCTCCCATAGTGGGAGGGGACCTGAGGGGGTTGATTTTTTTTTTTTTTTTTGAGTCAGAGTCTCACTCTGTCGCCCAGGATGGAGTGCAGTGGCATGCTCACGGTCACTGCATCTTCTACCTGCTGGGTTCAGACGATTCTTCTGCCTCACCCTTCCAAGTAGCTGGAACTACAGGCATGCTCCACCATGTTCGGCTAATTTTTTCATTTATTAGAGAGACCAGGTCTTGCCATGTTGCCCAGGCTGGTCTCAGACCCCTGAGTTCAGGCAATCCTCTCGCCTCCACCTCCCAAAGTGCTGGGATTACAAGCATGAGCCACCACGCCTGGCTAACTTCCTTTCTCATTATCAATAAGTCTTAGAAATTTTTGTGGGGCAACCCCTTCGGGTCCTCTCCCACTGTGGGAGCTTCTCTGTCCTTTCAATAAATCCTGCTTTCTCAAAAAAAAAAAAAAAGAAATTTTTGCATATGTAGCATGGGTATTCCATAGTCTATACATATAGTTCCTATCTATGGATATATAGGCTATTTCTAATTTTTTGTTGTTAAAAACAATGAATGTAATGGAATCTTCCCACATGCATCTTTGTGTACACATGCAAGTATTTCTCAGGGCTAGATATTGAGATATAAAATTGCTGTATATCAAGAGTTTTAATATTTGTAAATCTTTGAAAATAAAAATATTTTCTCATTTTAAGTTTCATTTCCCTAACACAAGACAAGTTGAATATCTTTTAAAATGTTTTTTTGGCCATGTTATTGCTTTGGCTATTTGTCAATTCATATCTTTTGTCATTTATTTTGGGTAGATTAGTAGTTATTCATACAGTCTGTTTATAATTTGTTTGTTTAATATATATGTTGGAAATTACTTCTTCTTAGCCTGTTACCTATCTTTTAACTTCTGCCACAGAGAGGTTTTAAATTTTGATATAGTCAAATGTATCACTCTATCACTCTTTCATTGCTTCATTGTTTTTGGACTTCTCAAAGGCTTTCTTTACCTCTAGACATATTTTAAATAGCTGCATAATAATACATTTTATGGAGCCCCATAATTTATAAAATTATTTCTCACTATTGGAAATTTAGGTTTTCCAAACAGCCAAGTGTTTAACATGATATTTTTAGCATACATCATAGGGCCTACCAAACTGAGCACAATAAATGTTTTCAAAATGGTGATAGGAAGAAAGGCAGGAAACTTTATCTACATTCACATTCAAGATATATTTAAAAATCCAGACCAGCCGGGTTCGGTGGCTCAGTCTGTAATCCCGCGCTTTGGGAGGCTTAGGTGAGTGGATTGCCTGAGCCCGTGGGTTTGAGACCCGCCTGGGCAACTTGGCAAGACCTCATCTCTACAGTAAATCAAAAAATTAGCCGGGTGTGGTAGCGTGAGCCTGTAATTCCAGCTACTTGGAAGGCTAAGACAGAAGGATCGCTGGAGCCCAGCAGGTCGAGGCTCCAGTGGCCACTCCAGTCTGGGTGACAGAGTGAGACTCCAACTCAAAAAAAAAAAAAAAAATCCAGTCACAGAAGTAAAGCATCACCTTCCCCCGAAGATTGCCCTTCCAAGGGGTGGAATAACTAACTACTTGAGACAGACCTGTGGTCACATACCTGAGTGCTTATCCTGACTTCAATTTTAGGGTACAGCTTTGCTTGGTGAGCCATCAAGGTTTATTTCTTAGAAGGTAGAGAATGGGCCTGAGAAGATGAAGTGGAAGAAAGAGAAGCCTCATTTTCAGGAGTCCGGGCTGCCACAGATTCGCCATGTCTGGTTCCAGATTCAGCAGGCAGGACTTCGTATCCTGCGGATGAAGTTCCATATCCCACAGATGGGCCTTCATTTCCTGCAGGTGATGGGCCTTTATTTCCTGCAGGCATTGCTCCATATCCAGGAGGTGGAGCTCCATATCCGGGAGGCGGGACTCCATATCCCGGAGGAAGGGCTCCATAACCGGGAGGCGGGACTCCATATCCGGGAGGAGGGGCTCCATAACCGGAAGGTGGGGATCCATATCCGGAAGGCGGGGTTCCATATTCCACAGGTGGGACACCGTACGCTGCAGGCTGGCCTCCATAGACTATAACTGGGAATTATAATGAGAAGGGAAAAAATCAGTTACCTTACTGTAAAGGAACACGTGAGAAGGAAAAACTTTAAAAATGAGGCCTAAACTCTGATCTTTTTCTTTTCCTTGCCAAATTCCTAACTAAAAGACCTGGGAAGACGGTTTTTAACTCCGCTGTAATAGAGTTTACTTTCCAACCTGACTCTGACATAACATCACATAACAGATAAAGAAGGAAAATCAAAGTATTTTATGACCTTGTAAAGCTGTCTTTTGGGGACTCTGGGCACTTTTTAAGACACCTATTTGCTCTGAAGTCTGCCACCACCCAAGAAGCTTCATCTACATATCAAGAAACTTGACTCCCTTATCTGTCCTCAAGCTGTCCATTCCTTTATTGCTTTCAAAATTCCTTAGCTAAGGCTTGCTAACTAATTGCCAATCCAGAAATCTTTGAGTCCACTTGCAAGCCCCCACTTGCACACATTCTGCCTCCCTGGAGCCGAATCAATGTAAATCTCACATGTATGGATGTCTGGTTTCTTATAACTTCTGTCCTCTTAAAATGTATACAACCAAGCTACAATTCAACCATGGTGGGCACATGTTCTCTGGACTTCCTGGGAACTGGTGTTACAGGCCTAAGATCACTTACATTTGTCTCAGAATAAGCCATCTTAAATATTTTATAGAGTGGCATCTTTCATCAACAAAAATAGTGCTGAAGCAAACTGATACAAAAAAAAATTCAGACAGAATAATGCTAAAGTTATTTCCTTCAGGCATCACCAGTTGAAGGCTTAATCATTTCCTGTTGTGGAAGGACCCAAATTAACATGAAAACAAGCCTATGGTTAGACTGGTACATTATATAGTTGTGCACAGATATGTATTTACTCAATAAAGTTTTTTTCATTATTAAAAAATACACAATGAGGAATTTACATTTGGAAAATAGAGAAAAGACCAGGCTCCGTGGCTCAGCCTGTAGTCCCAGCACTTTGGGAGTCCAAGGTAAGTGGTTTGCCTAAGCCCGCTGGTTCAAGACCAGCCCAGGTAACTTTTCGAGACCTAGTCTCTCCAATAAATAAAAAATCAGCTGGGTGTGGTAGCGCACACCTCTAGTTCTGGCTATTTGGAAGGCTAAGGCAGAAGGATCTCCAGAGCCCAGCAGGTCAATACTGGGGTGGCTGTGAGTGTTCCACTGCATTCCAGCATGGGCAACGGAGTAAGACTCCAACTCAAAAAAAAAAAGAAAAGAAAAGAAAAATAGAGAAAAGATGAATTTTTAAAAAGTCATCTATAATTCCATCACCAAAGACAAACACTTAATAGTTTGAAGTATTTCTTTGTAGAATTTCTGTGAATATTCTGTATACAATAATGATGATATCGCCTGGACTCAGTGGCTCAGCCTGTAATCCCAGCACTTTGGGAGGCCGAGGTGAGTGGACTGTCTGAGCCCGCGGGCTCGAGACCAGCCCAAGCAACTTGGCGAGACACTGTCTCTATAACAAAATAAAAAATTATCCAGGCTTTGTAGCATGCGCCTGTAGTTCTGGCTACTTGGAAGGCTGAGGCAGAAGGATCGCCAGAGCCCAAGCAGGTCGACGCTGCGGTGGCCATAAGCATGCCACTGCACTCCAGCCAGGGCGACACAGTGAGACTCCAACTCAAAAAAAAAAAAAAAAAAAGATCATACCAACTATATAATTTTTTAATCCGGCTCTTTTATTTAATACTATAAGAAATTTCTTTATATTATTGATTTACTTCATAAATTAAAAGCTGGATAATCATCATATGCATAGATGCTAATTAATTCTCCTATTGTTGGAGAGCATGTTGTTTCCAACTTTCCAGTTAATCTTATCATAAACATAAGTTTTACTTATTACCTTGGGCTGCATTCCCCAAGGTAATTTAACTGAGTCAAGGTAAATGAATAACTGTAAAGTTATTATGCTTTAATCCACCAAACTTATTACAAAACTACAGTCATCTAAACAGTGTGGTACTGGCATAAGGACAGACTTAGAGAACAATGAAATCAAATTGAGCGTCCAGAAATAAACCCAAACATCTATGACCAGTTGATTTTTTGACCGAATGCCAAGACCATTCAATGGGAAAAAATAAGCCTCTTCAACAAATGATTCTGAGACAATGGATATCTACACTCAAAAGAATAGTTTTTCCCTAACCTTACTCCACAGACAAAAATTAACTTGTAGTGAATCAATGACCTTATTATAAGAGCTAAAACTATAAATTCCTTAGGAAAAACCACCAGGATAAATATTCGTGACACTGGATTTGGCAATGGATTCCTAAATTTTACACCAAAAGCCACATGAGAAAAAATAGATACATTTGATAAAAATTTAAAACTTTTGTGCATTAAAAGTCATTATCAAGAATGTGAAAGAGGCTGGGCACAGTGGCTCACCAGTAATCCCAGCACTTTGGGAGGCCAGGGCAGGAGGATTGCCTGAGCCCAGGGGTTCGAGACCAGCCTAGGCAACATAGCAAGACCTCATCTCTACATAAAAATTTTAAAATTAGCTGGGCATAGCAGCGCACATCTGTAGTCGCAGCTACTTGGGAGGCTGAGGTGAGAGGATAACCTGAGTCCAGGAAGTCAAGGTCGTGGTGAGTCATGCTCATGCCACTGCACTCCAGCCTGGACAACAAGTGAGATTCCAACTCAAAAAAAAAAAAAGAGTGTGAAAGATAACCTAAAAATATTTGCAAATACTTTATCTGTTAAGGATTTAATATCCAGATTATATAAAGTATGCTTACAACTCAACAACAAAAAGACAAGCAACCCAATTTAGAAATAGGCAAATGACTTGAATAGAAAGTTCCCATAAAAAGATACACAAAAGGCCATTCAAGCAGTTGAAAAGATGTTCAGCATCATTAGTCATTAAGGAAATGCAAATTAAAACCACAATGAGATACCACTTCACACCACTAAGATGGCTTTAATACATTTTTTTTAATAGGAAAATAAGGCCAGGTGCAGTGGCTCACACCTGTGATCCCAACAATTTGGGAGGCCAAGAGAGGAGGATCACTTGAGCCCAGGAGTTCAAAACCAGTTTGGGCAACATAGCAAGACCTTGACTCTAAAAAACAAACAAACAAAAAGGAAAATAACAAGTGTTGGTGAGAATGTGGAAAAACAGGAATATTTACATTTACATTTACTGAGGAATGTAAAGTAGTGCAGTGGTTGTGGAAAACAGTTTTTAGTTCCTCAAAAAAGTTAAATACAGAATTACCATATGAGCCAGTCATTCCACTCCTATTTATATATCCTAAAGAGATGAAAACATATGTCCACACAAAAACTTACATACAAATGTTTATAGCAGCTATTACTCATAATAGCCAAAAAGTGGAAACAAGAAATATCCATCAATGGATGAATGAATAAACAAATTGTGGTATATATGTCCAATGGAATATTATTCAGTCTCAAGTTGTAGCTACATGCTACAACTTGGAGGAACCTTGAAAACAATATCCTAAGTGAGATATGCCAAACACAAAAGGCCACATATTGTATGATTCCTTTATGTGATATATTCAGAATAGGTAAATCCATAAAGACAGAAAGCAGATTAGAGAATTACCAGGGTTAGGGGGAAGGGGACAATGAGGAGTAATTACTTAGTGGGTAGAGGGTGATGAAAAAGTTTTGAAACTAGAGAGAGCTAGTGGTTGCGTAACATCGTGAACACACTAAATACTATTGAATTTTACATTACCACTGAACTGTATACTTTTAAATGGCTAACTATGTTATGTGAATTTTGCCTCAATTAAAAAGTTTTAAACCCTAGCAACATTTTCTTTCAGATGATTACTATTAGATTTTAATAATCTTTAAATTCAAGGTAACTATTAAGGTTATACCTAAGTAGCCTTTAGTTGCATACAAAACTAGAAGCCCATAGATACAAACATCATGCTCCAAGAACCCAAAAAGGTCCTATATTCAGGGATTTGTTGGCAGTGTTAGGAGATCTTTTGTGGCCCACCAGTAGACAGTGGACCACATTTGAGAATCACCTCCCAGAAATCTCACTTAGTAGCAGTGGACAGGCACAACTGTTAAAGGTCCCAGAGCTTGAGTCCTCAGTGAAGCTAATGGGCATGGCACAGGCATGATGGCTATGCTAGTGTGAAATGCGAATGGGGAAGTTGGCAGGAGCATATTTTTTTCTACTCAGGCTATAAGCAAACTGACCCTTCCCACTAACAGTAGTTGCCTAAGTATGCTCCATGTTCATAGATATCATTAAGCCTGAAATGAAGCCCAGTCACTTGCTGACTTGCCACTGGGTTTCAGTCTGGAAGCCAAGTCATGCACTCAATTATTTTTCAACCTTGTAAACCTCTGATGCTTCTCCTGCAGGGGAGCCAGAGGCAAGTCTGCAACAGTAGACCTTTGAACTTCTGGCATACTTTTCCACCTCCATGGAAAAACCTTCCTGCTATATCTTACCTGAACAAGGCATCTGTGGAGTACACACATTCCCCTCCCCAGTAAAGATATAAATTCCTGCAGGTCTGAGCCAGTCATTGAAGGTTCTAAGTGGAGTTCCTTGGGCAGCTGAAAAGACAAGTTTGGCAAAATAGGAACTCTTAATTCTTTAAGTCAGATATATAGCAGCTATCACCTGAACAATTAACAGAGTATTAACCAATACCTCACATGTGTCCAACAATGCTCTTGGGATACAAGATAAAAAATAAATATGACCCTTGTTCTGAACACATGCTTCTTAAGGACAGAGATGGTGTCTCATTTGCATGTGCTTATTCTGAGCACATGCTCAGAATATTATGATAGTTTAGAATATTATGATAGTTTAGCATCTATCATAATAGAAAAAACCCTGAAGAGAGGATTCTTTGAAGTTGACAAGTTACATCCATTAAAGACCAATGTTAGCGCAGTGTGGTACAGAAGAAAGCACTTCTGTCTCTCTTTACATCTTTCTTATAAGAACACTTGTGATGGCATTTAAGGCCCACCTAGATAACCCAGGGTAATCTTGTCATCTCAAGATCCTTAAATTAATTACATCTACAATAACCCTTTTTACAAATAAGGTAACATTCACAGGTTCTGAGGATTAGGACATGGATATATCTTTGGGATCCATTATCAGCTTACAGAACTGAGTTCTGGCCTATAGCATGTGACCAAAGCAATATAAACAGCTTCTAGCCTTGGCCCATGAAACTTCCCAGGTGAGATCTTTTCTCTCTTGCCCTCAATGCTGGCTTTAGAAAGAGACTGTGGAAGTCATGTGTTAAAGATGGCAGAGGCTCTATTACCCTGGGCCCTGAATAACTATGTCTTTTCCCCGTTGACTGGCCTTTATATAGGCAGTAATAGCTACTATCTTTAGCAATGATAATTTGGGGTTTCAGCAGCTAACAGTATCCTAATTTATCATAAATCCAAAATTTCCTTGTTACTCCATTACCCTCCTTTTCAATATCCTATCGTTATCCTTTATAGTACTTCCCACAGTAAGAAATTATTTTATTCACTTATATGTTTGTTTATTTTTTATATGACTCTTACTAGACTATAAGTTTAATAAATGCAGGGACTATTTAGACAACCTGTGTGCTAAGGATTTCCAAGTCAGTCTCTAGATACAGCTCATTTTCAGACCTCCAAGCTGCATGTCCTGTGGCTCCTAGCATCCCCATGTAAGGCTATATTGAATAAAATTACAACATAAAAATAATATCTGTAGTCAAAGTTTGAAAGAGTTCTTTTGTACATCCCTTAGATCAATGTTGTAGGGTTTGAGAGTACCTCTAGTTACCTCTCATGCAAGATGGAGACTAAACCTAACAGAAGCAAAGGCAAGGCCAGAAAGAAGAGAAAATAAAAAGCCATGCCAGAGAAAGAATAGTTAAGGCAACTGGGGTTCCCTGACCCAAAGAAAAGACTGCTCAATAGCTATAAGAGATCAGCATTTAAATGGACAAAAGACTGATAGGTATAATTAGTCATTTAGGTGTCTGATTATAAGCTCTCACTAAACTGTAAACTCCTTCAGGACAGGAAAGGACTGAACCATCTTTGTGTTCCCAGCACGTAGTATGGTACTTGTCATATAGTAGGTAGCTCAGGAAATGCAGCTGAATACATGTGCAAATACCTACTGCCTGACCACAGGAGCCAGCAAATCTTGGCTGAGCAGAAGTTCCGCTTCAATTCCACAAGTCTTATAACCCCGAATTGCTTAATATCTTTATCAGGATCACTCACCAGCAGAGGCAGCTTTGACCATCAACTGGGCAAATTCAATGGCACCTCCACTTATGAAGACTAATTTAAAAGTAGCCTGTCCTTCCCATCCACCTGGGGGAAGAAATTGCACACACTCACTAAGAGACTGGCACAGCTGGCAACAGAAAAGACTGCCAACAAACACTGAATAAAGTACTACTGAAGAAACAGGGCAGTTTTCGATTGAATTCCAGCATAAGCCAAGTCTGAATCTTAAACCTTCTAGAAGACTTTAAGAAAAAAATACACTTTTAAAGGGGAAACACTTACCATCCGGAGCTGCCTGAATAGTTCCTTTAATATAGTTTGCAGCAAAGACTGGTTGTTCAACAGTGCAATTCTTCATCAGATCAAATGGCATCATAAAAGACAACATGGGATCATTGGCTGAACGTGAAGTCAAGAAAATCACCTAAATGAAGAAAGAAACTTTGGAAAAGGAATACAGAATTGGTCCTTGGACTAAGATTTCTAAGAGTAAAGTCAAGGCTACTTTGGCATTTCGGCCTAATTGAGAAACATCATCCATTTTCTTCCATTGCTCTTCAACGTGGAAAAGTTCAAATGTCTAAAAACTCTTTGAAAGTCAATGTTTAACTTCTCTCCATTTTAAGGAAAACAAATGCAGAGTTAATCAGCAAACTAAAGTAGAAGTAGAAATTACCCGGTATGACGTGAGACACAACGTTCCCCTCTTTGTACCACTAAAAAGGTTGGAGCCCCCTGGTTGCTGTGGGAAGGAGAGCTCCACATTTGGCGACTGCTTCAAGAGACTGTGGAAAAGGAAAGACAGAACACAAAGCTTTTAGCACAGTTCTTACCACAGAGTAAGCATTCAACTATTAGTTGCTGCTACTACTTCTACTATTACTAATACTATTTTATTGAAATAAAAAGGAATTCAAATGATCTTATTCTCTGACAATTCACTCTTATTCTTTTCCCTCTTTTTTTTTTTTTTTTTGAGTTGGAGTCTCACTCTGTGGCCCAGGCTGGAGTGCAGTGACACGTTCATGGCCACCCCAGCGTTAACCTGCTGGGCTCCAGTGATCCTTCCACCTCAGCCTTCCAAGTAGCCAGAACAACAAGTGCATACTACCAGACCCGGCTAATTTTTTAACTTATTGTAGAGATGAGGTCTCACCAAGTTGCCCAAGCTGATCTTGAACCCATGGGTTCAGCAATCCACTCGCCTCAACCTCCTAAAGTGCTGGGATTACAGGCTGAGCCACCGAGCCCGGCCATTCTTCTCCCTCTTTATCACTGGATTTTCTTTTTCTTGTCAAACCTACTCCTATTCTCAGTGTTTGTTCGTTAATTCTATACTTCTTGTGCAGTAAGTATAAAGCACTAGGCTAATGGAAATGCTTATTTGACTATAGTAAGAAGGTAAGGCAGGCAGACTGCCCCAGAACCCTCTGACACATTATTCCCTCAGTCTGTCATGCTCTCCCCTCACTTTTTTTTTCTTTTTCTTTTGAGTTGGAGTCTCACTGTGTCACCCAGACTGGAGTGCAGTGGCGTGTTCATGACCACCGCAACCTTGACCTTCTGAACTCGTGTTCCTTCTGGCTCAGCCTTCCAAGTAGCTGGAACTACAGGCATGTGCTACCATGCCTGGCTAATTTTTTATTTTTAATTTATTGTGGAGATGAGATCTCACCAAGTTGCCCATATGGGTCTCGAACCCACAGGCTCAGGCAATCCACTCACCTCGGCCTCCCAAAGTGCTAGGATTACAGGCTGAGCCAGTGAGCCCAGCCTCTTCTCACTTTTAACATGGAAAACTTGGACTCAGCTTATTGTCACTCACAGAATCCTGTTGTATAAGCTTTTCTTTCCTTCCTTCTTTCTTTCCTTTTTTTTTTTTTTCTTTGAGTTGGAGTCTCACTCTGTTGCCCAGACTGGAGTGCAGTGGCCGCTCCCGGCCACCGCAGCCTCGACCTGCTGGGCTCCGGCGATCCTTCCGCCTCAGCCTTCCAAGTAGCTGGAACTACAGGCGCACACTACCACACCCGGCTAATTTTTGATTTATTGTAGAGATGAGGTCTCGTCAAGTTGCCCAGGTGGGTCTCGAACCCACGGACTCAGGCAATCCACTCACCTTGGCCTCCCAAAGTGCTGGGATTACAGGCTGAGCCACCGAGCCCAGCCCTCTTTCTTTCCTTTCTTTTTTTTTTTTTTTTTTTTTTTGAGTCGGAGTCTCACTCTGTCACCCAGACTGGAGTGCAGGGGCACACTCATGGCCACTGCAGCCTCAATCTCTTGGGCTCAGCCGATCCTTCTGCCTCAGCCTTTCAAGTAGCTGGAACTACAGGCACGCACCAATACAACCGGCTAATTTTTCTTGATTGATTGTAGAGACGAGGTCTTGCCAAGTTGCCCAGGCTCAAACCCATGGACTCAGGCAATTCTCTCACCTAGGCCTCCCAAAGTGCTGGGATTATAGGCATGAGCCACTACATCTGACCTGTTTTTCTTTCTTAATAAATTATTATTTACGTGCTTATTTTTTCCAATGTCAACTCTAATGATTATTAGGAACAATGTTTTCCTTCTTTGCTACTATAATCCTAGCAAATAGTAAGCTCTACTAAATATTTATTGAAAGAATAAATGAATGAAAACATGAATACAGATCATAATGCAAAAAATATATGACATACATAATGTAAATAGTACAAAAATGTCATAGCAATTAAGTGGAAGAAGAAATTTGTTTTGGTTAAAGCAATTAGCAATGACCTCATAGAAAGGATGCAATTTGAGCTGATTCACTACCATGGGTAGTATTTCAGTAGGCAGAGTGAAGGTAAGGGACAAATCAGATGGGGAGCAAACAGAATTGGGAGGTGTAAGAACAGATAATAGAAAGCAAACTGTGCACTTGGGAGAAGCCTAATGGTGTGGCTTCATCAACATATACGTGTCGGAGTGAGGTTAGGAGGAATAGTGAGATAAAGTTAGAAAACCATGCTGGAACTAGAACTCAAAGACATCATTTGATACTCAAGGAGGAAGTATGAACTTCAGATTTCTCAACAGGGAAGTCATATGATCAAGAAGATGGTAGTATATTGGAGGGATCAGTTTAAGAGTTCCTAAAATAGTTCAATATAAGGAAGAAGAACTGAAACTAGGATGGTGGTGTGGAGATGAAAAGGGAAGGATTAAAAAAACTGAAAATATAGGACATTAGCAAAAATAATGGAATAAGAAGCTCCAAATGTCAGTCCAACCAAAAAAGCAATAAATAAACTGGCAAAAATCGTCAGAACTAACTTTTTCAGAACTCTAGAATATAATCAAAAGCTTATAGCAGCTAGGGGAATATTAAATAAGAAAAAAAAACAGCTAAATCTCAGTAAGTGGGCTTTATGGCATTTTAACCTACCCTGGTATCATTCCCCATTGGCCAGCTTGGCAGCAGCTTTGAAGACAACAATATATATTTCCACTATAGGTACCAACTACTGAAGGGAGCAGAATAGACTTATTCTTACAAATTGGAGTTGTTTGTTTTGACTTGTCTGGTGGCTGCTTCAAGGATTGGCCCAAAGAACATGTACCTATTTAGAATTTTCCCAGAACTAATTAGGTTACGCAGGGGACATTTGTTAAAAACATTTCAAGGCCAATGTATCAACTGCTGCTACCTGAGAAAAGGGATGACAGTTAGGGCAAAAATAGACAAACTGAAAAGTTAGAGGAAAAGCTGGGAAATGAGATGCTCTCAGGAATAAAGGCTTTGTAAAACTCACACATATTCCTAGAATCTAGGAATCTAGAAAGCCACACATATACATGTCCAGAATTGGGTTCATGCTTTAAAAAAACAAAAACAAAACTAAAGAGGCCCTATGCTTTCACCTATGGCTGACAATTAGGTTCTATACAAACAAGAAGTGAAAGCTAAGGCAGAGTTGCAAACTGCCTGCTTGAATGATAAAAGCATGCTCATGTTCCAACATACACACAGCACATACACAAAGGCTAGGAGATTTTTCTTGTTATTGTTCTAGAAACATAAGAAAATTTCTGTCAAATCACTAGCTGACCACTAAGCTAAGAGAACTGAGATTTCAGTGAGCACACATGACAAAGAATATAGACTTTACAAAATTAGTTCAGAAAAGTCATTAAGCAAACAAATAACTACAAGCAGAAATAACATACCCTGAGGAAGAGGGGGAATCTACTTTCCAGTGTTACTACCTTTGAATATTCCAAATGTTCAGTTTTCAACAACAAAAAAAAATCACCATGCATAGAAAGAAACAAGAAAGCATGACCAACACACAGGAGCAAAAATTAATAGAAACTGTCCCTGAGGAAGACAGGATATTAGATTTATAAGATAAGACTTTAAATGAACTTTTTTTTTTTGAGTTGGAGTCTCACTCTGTCACTCACACTGGAGTACAGTGGCCGCTCCCGGCCACTGCTGCCTCGACCTGCTGGGCTCTGGTGATCCTTCCACCTCAGCCTTCCAAGTAGCTGGAACTACAGGCGTGCCCTACCATGCCTGGCTAATTTTTTATTTATTGTAGAACTGAGGTCTTGCCAAGTTGTCCAGGTGGGTCTTGAACCCACAGGCTCAGGCAATCCACTCACCTCAGCCTCCCAAAGTGCTGGGATTACAGGCTGAGCCACTGAGCCCGGCTTAAATGAACTATTTTTAAATACACTCAGCTAAAAGAAATTATGTCTAAATAATTAAAAGAAATAATAAGAACAATGTTTCATGAAGTTGAGAATATCAATAAGGGAAATAAACTATTTAAAAGAATCAAATATATATTCTGAAGTTGAAGACAACAATAATTGAAATGAATAGTTCAATCATTGGGAGCTTAATGGCAGATTTCAGCAGGTGGAAGAATCACTGAACTTGAAAATAGGTCAACTGGTAATAACAGTTACTGCCTGACTAACACAAAGGAAAAAAAAATGAAAAATGAACAGAGTCTGAGACCCATGGAACACCATCAAGCATACCTTAATACGTATAGCAATAAGTTCCCTATATATGAATGAGTTACATTCCAAGGATACATTTGTTTGTAAGCCCAACAAAGTTAGCCTAGGTACCCAACTAATACAATCGGCTATATAGTATTGTACTGTAATAGGTTTATAATATTTTTCACACAAACACAAAAAAGTATTTTTAATCTTATAGTAGGGTACCTTGAAAAGTATAGTAGTACAGTACAGTATAACAGCTGGCATACAGGGTCTGACATTGAGTGAACAGGCAAGAAGAGTTACTGATGAGAAGAGAGAAAGAGGGAGATGGTAGAGCTGAAAGATCATCAGCAATAAGAGACAGAGGACAAGACATGTGACTGGACATCCAAACACACATTTGCATCTTCGAAAGTTCACAACTCGAAGGTATGTATAATATGTAGGGGACTTACTGTAATGGGAATTAAAGTAGGAGAGAGAGAAAGGGAAATAAAGAATATCTTAAGAAATAATGGCCAAAACCTTCCCAAATTTAAAGACATGAATCTACACATTGAGGCTCAACAAATTCCAAGTAGAATAAACTCAGATCCACACTGAGACACATTATAATCAAACTGTTGAAAGTCAAATTCAGAGAACCATGAAAGCAGCAAGAGAAGTAATTCATCATGCACAAGGAATTCTCAATAAGAATAGAAACTGACTTCTCATTAGATATCATGGTTGCCAAGAGGCAGTGGGATGACCTGGTCAAAGTGTAAAAAGGAAGGAAAAAAACTCCTAACCAAGAATTCTATAGCTGGCAAAACTATCCTTCAAAAATTAAGGAGAAATTAAGACATTACCAAATAAACAAAGACTGAGAGAGCTCATCATTAGTAGACCTGAAATATAAGAAATGCTAGGGAGAGTGCTTCATCTTGAAATAAAAAGACTGTAGACAGTAAATAAAATGCACAGAAAAAAAATGAAGAACACCAGTAAAGGTAATTACATAAGTAAATATAAAGCCAAAATTAATGTATTTTTGGTTTGTAACTCTCTTTTTCTATAAGAGTTTTTAAAATATATATTAAAAAGTATACTTCTATGATAAAGAGAACACAATGTATAAAGATGGAAACTATGACAGTAACAATATAAAGGGAAGGAGAGCTATAAAGGATCAAATGTTTTATATACTATTGAAACTAAGTTGGTGTTCATTTGAATTTAATTACTATAAATTAAGATGTTAGATATGATCTGCAGGGCAACCACAAACTAAATAACTCAACTATATATTCTAAAGAAAGTGAGAAACAAATTAAAATGACACACTAAGAAACATCAACTAAGCATAAAAGAAGGCAGTAATGGAAGGACTGAGGAACAAAAAAGACATAAAATATATAGAAAACAATCTCAAAATTGCATAAATTAAGTACTTCCTTATCAACAATTACATTAAGTGTAAATGAATTAAACTCCAACTAAAAGGCAGTGAATGGTGAATGTATATATTTTTAAAATATATAATCCCACTACATACTGTCTATAAGAGAATCACTATAGATCCAAAGATACAAACAAGTTGAAAGTGAAAGGCTGGAAAAAGATATTCCATCAAACATTAACCCAAAGAAAGCTGAAGTCTTTGTAATGATGTAGAAAAAAGTGATTTTATAATAAAATTATTAGAAGAGACCTATAAGAACATTATGCAATAATAAAAGGGCCACCCACCCAAAATATATTACAATTATAAACACAGATTAACATAACAGAAGAGCCCCAAGATATATGAAGAAAAGGTTGATAAAATCAAAGGGAGAAATAGACAGTTCAGCAATACAGATGGTTCCCAACTTACAATATTTCAACTTACTATTTTTGGCTCTACTATTGGGGTAGTGCGTGCATTTTTTACTTATGACATTTTTAACTTATGACAGGTTTACTGGGACATAACTCTACCATAAGTCAAGGAGCATCTGTTATAGTAAGAGACTTCAATACCCAACTTTCAACAGCAGATAGAACAACCAGACAGAAGATCAATAAGGAAAAAGAGGAATTTAACAACACTATAGATAAATCAGACCTAACAGACTTATACAAAACACTTCACCCAACAACAGCAGAATATACATTCTTCTTAAATACACATGCAACATTTTCCAGCAAAGACTACATAAGACCACAACACAATTCTCAACAAATTCAAGAAGACTGAAATCATATAAAATATCTTTCTGATCCCAATGGAATAAAAATAGAGATAAACCACACAAAGAAAACTGTGCCACAAGTATATGGAAATTAAACAACACACTCTTAAATAACTAGTGAGTCAAGAAGAAATCATGAGGAGAATTACAAAGTATCTTGAGAAAAAAGAAAATGAAAACATAATATATCAAAACTTATGAGATGTGGAAAATGCAATGCTCAGAAGGAAGTTTACAGCTGTAGATATATATGTTACAAATAGATTTCAAATCGAAAACCTAACTACACCTAGTGAAATGAAAAAAGAATAAATTAAACCCAAAGCTAGCAGAAGGAAGGAAATAATATAAAGATTAGGGGAGAGATAAATGAAAGAGAGAACAGGGGGGAAAATCAATAAAACTTAAGAATTAGGTGTGGCTTTTTCAAAAAACATCAACAAAATTGACAAACTGTTAGCTAGATTAACTAAGGAAACAGAGAGAAGACTCACATAACTAAAATCAGAAATGAAAGAGGGGACACTAAAACCTATGCCACAGAGTTACAAAGGATTATAAGAGAATACCAAGGATAATTGTTTACCAACAAGTTGGATAGCCTAAAAGAAATGGACATATCCCTAGAAAAACATAATCTACCACATTGAATCATGAATAGAAAATCTGAACAGATCAATAACAAGTAAAGACATTTAATCAGTAATCAAAAACCTCCTAATAAAGAAAAGCCCAGGGCCAGATGGCTTCATCAAACATTTAAAGAAGAACTAATACTAATCCTCCTGAAACTGTTCCCAAAAACTGATGAAAAAGAAACATTTCCAAGCTCATTTTATGAGGTCAACATTACCCTGAAAAGCCAGACAAAGATACTACAACAAAAGAATAATAAAGACCAATATATCTGATGAATATTGATGCAAAATAACCCTAAACAAAATACTATCAAACCAAAGTCAGTAGCACATTAAAAGGATTATACATCATGACCAAGTGGGATTTATTCCTAAAAAGCAAGGATGGTTCAACATAGAAAAATCAATGTAATACACCACATGAACAAAATGAAGGACAAAAACGACATGACCACCTAAATTAATGCAGAAAAAGCATTTGATAAGATTCAATATCCTTTCATGATAAAACACTCAAGAAACTAGAAATAGAAGGAAACTACTACAACATAATTTAATGCCATATATGAAAAGCCTACAGCTAACATTATACTCAATGGTGAAAGACTGAAAGCTTTCCCTCTAACATAGGAACCAGGCAAGGATGCCTGCTCTCACCACTTCTATTCAATATAATACTAGAAGTCTTAACCAAAGTAATTAGGCAAAAATACATACATACATAAATGGAATCCAAATTGGAAAGAAAGAAGTGAAATTAACCCTGCTTACAGATAACGTGATCTTACATGCATAAACTCCTAGCCGGGTTTGGTGGCTCAGCCTGTAATCCCGCGCCTTTGGGAGCCCACGGATTCGAGACCCGCCTGGGCAGCAAGACCTCATCTCTACAATAAATCAAAAAATCAGCCAGGCGTGGTAGCACACTAGTTCCGGCTACTTGTAAGGCTGAGGGGGAAGGATTGCCGGAGCCCAGCAGGTCGAGGCTGCGGGGGCC
>NW_007249744.1:684634-687726 GCF_000164805.1 Carlito syrichta
TTCTTTTTTTTTTTTTTTTTGAGTTGGCATCTCATTGTCACCCAGGCTGGAGTGCAGTGGCACACTCAGTCACCCCAGTGTCAACCTGCTGGGTTCCGGGGATCCTTCCACCTCAGCCTTCCAATTTGCACTTCTTTTTTTTTTTTTTAGTTGGAGTCTCACTCTGTTGCCCATGCTGGAGTGCAGTGGCATGCTCACAGCTACCCCAGCATCAACCTGCTGGGCTCTGGCAATCCTTCCACCTCAGCCTTCCATGTAGTCGGAACTACAGGTGTACACTACCATGCCCGGCTAACCAATTTGCATTTCTATAAAATAACAATGAACAAACCTAAAAGGAGATTGGGAAAACAATTACATTTACAATAGCATAAGAATAAAATACTTAGGAATAAACCTCACCAAAGAGGTGAAAGACTTGTACACTGAAAACTATAAAACACTGCTAAACAAAACTGAAGAAGATACAAATAAATGGAAAGACATCCCATGTTCATGGGTTGGAAGGTTTCATATTACTAAGATGTCTAAGCTGCCCAAATGATTTTGAAATTCAACACATACCCTACCAAAATCCCAACAGCATTTTTTGAACACATAGAAAATGTCATCGTAAAATTAATATGTAATCTCAAGGACCCCAAATAGTCAAACAATTTTTTAAAAGAAGAGCAAAATTGGAGCATTCACACTTCCTGATTTCAAAATATATTACACACCTACAGTAATCAAAACAGTGTCGTACTGGCACTAAGACATGTACACTAATGAAATACAGAATCCAGAAATAGATTCTCTAATACATGATCAAATAATCTTCAACAAAGCTGCTAAGACCACTCAGTGGGGAAAGGACAATCTCTTCAACAAATAATTTTTTTTTTTTTTTAGAAAAATGGATATTCACATAGAAAAGAATGAAAGCATAGCTTTATCTTTTGATTTTTGGATTTTTTTTTTTTTTTAGTTGAAGTCTCACTCTGTCACTCAGACTGGAGTGCAGTGGCATGCTCCTAGCCAGCACAGCTTCAACCTGCTGGGCTCCAGTGATCCTTCTGCCTCAGCCTTCCAAGTAGCTGGAACTACAGGCGTGCACTACCACACCAGGCTAATTTTTGATTTATTGTAGAGACGAGGTCTCTCCAGGTTGCCCAGGTAGGTCTCGAACCCACGGGCTCAGGCAATCCACTCGCCTCGGCCTCCCAAAGTGCTGTGATTACAGGCTGAGCCACCAAGCCCAGCCCCATAGCTTTATCTTACACCATATATAAAAATTAAATCAAAATGGATTATACACTTAAACATAAGTTCTAAACTATAAAACTCCTAGAAGAAAACATATGGAAAAAGTTTCATGGCAATGACTTCTTGAATATAACACCAGAAGCACAGGTAACAAAAAAGCAAACAAATGAGACTATGTCAAATTTTAAAACTTTTGTGTCTCCAAGAACACAATCAACAGAGTACAAAGGCAACCTATGGAATAGGAGAAAATATTTGCAAATCATATTTATGTTGAGGGATTAAGATCCAAAATATGTAAAGAACTCTTAACATTTAAAAAAAAATCAAATAACCTGATTTTAAAATGGGCAAAGGACTTGAATGGACATATCTCCAAAGATGATACACAAATGTCCAACAAGCATGTGAGAAGATTTTCAACATCACTAATCATCAGAGAAATACAAATCAAAAGCACAATGTGATATCACCTTACACCCATTAGGATGGTTGCAATTAAAAAGAAAAACAGAGTTGGGCTCAGTGGCTCAGCCTGTAGTCTCAGCATTTTGGGAGGTCAAGGCGGGTGGATTACCTGAGCCTGTGGGTTTTAGGCCAGCCCGGACAAATTGGCAAGACCTCATCTCTACAATAAATAAAAAATTAGCAGGCATGGTAGCACATGCCTGTAGTTCTGGCTACTTGGAAGGCTGAGGTGGAAGGATCACTGGAGTCCAGCAGATCAATGCTGGGGTGGCCGTGACCTTGCCACTGTACTCCAGTCTGGGCAATAGAGTGAGACTCCAACTCAAGAAAAACAAAAACAAAAACAAAAAACAGGCTATTGCTTTGCTAAAATCTGGTGTGTCCATGTGGCTCTCTGAGTTATGGCCGCCATGTTTCTTGGCTTTGGACCCCTCCTCTGCCTTGGGGAAGTGAATCTTTCCCTCCCATTCTCCAGTGCTTTGCTAAGCTATGGTCTGGCCATGTGATCTTTGAGCTTTGGCCAGGCCTTGTTTTCTGAAGCTTTGGCCCCCAACCCTAGATTGGGGGAGGCGAATCTTCTCTCTCTTTTCTCTAATTTGCTTTCTAAATAGTTTTTCCAATCTAAAAAAAAAAGAAAAGAAAAACACAAATTAGCAAGTGTTGGTAAGGATGTGAAGAAATTGGAACTCATGCACTGTTGGTGGAACTATAAAATTATGCAACTGATATAGAAAATGGTATAGAGGCTCCTCAAAAAATTAAAAATAGAACTACCATCTGATCCAGCAATCCTACTTCTGAGTACATATCCAAAAGAACTGACAGCAGGGTATCAAAGAGATATTTGCACATTACTTTGTTCATAGTAGCACTATTCACAATAACCAAGAGGTGGAGGAAGTAACCTAAAGTCCATCAGCAGACAAATGAATAAACAAAATGTGGTTATTCATACAATGGAACATTAGCCTAAACAGGAAGAAAATCCTATCACTTTCTACAACAAGGATTAGCCTCAAGGATATTATGCTAAGTTAAACAAACCAATCACAAAAAGACAAATACTCTATGATTCCACTTAAGAGATATCTAAAGTAGTCAAATTCACAGAAACAGACAGTAGAGTGGTTGTTACTAGAGACCAGAGGGAGAAGAAAAAGGATAAGTTGTTTAATTGGTACACAGTTGTTGCAAAGGGTATGATGAAAAGGGCATGTAAACTGATAAAATTCTGTAAGGCAATTCTGTGATAATCATATTTTAATAAATATTTGTGTATACTTTAATATTTTGACAAGGACTTTTATATTTTAAAATATATATATATACACACAAATATACACATATATATATATATATATATTTTTTTTTTTTTTTTT
>NW_007249744.1:688083-692245 GCF_000164805.1 Carlito syrichta
AAAAAAAATAGCCAGGCATGGTAGTGCGCACCTGTAGTTCCAGCTACTTGGAAGGCTGAGGCAGAAGGATCGCTGGAGCCCAGCAAGTCGAGGCTGCGGTGGCTGGGAGCATGCCACTGCACTCCAGTCTGGGCGACAGAGTGAGACTCCAACTCAAAAAAAAAAAAGTCTATGTCCTCTGATCCTATAATTCCCCTTTTGGGAACATATCCCAAAGAAACATTTTGGGTGGGCAGTTATGTTTTCAAAAATGTTCACTGCAGGAATGTTTATAGTAATGACCAAAAAGCTCCAGACTATCCCAGATTGAGGGCTGAATAAAGATTTACAGACACTGAAATACCAGTCATTTACAATAATTAGGTAAATATTGACACTAGAAAGAATTCCCAATATATTGGTAAATAAAGAAAGCAAGTTACAAAACAACTGGAGAAAAAAAGATGTTTATTTCCATAGGTAAAAGAGCAGAAAAATATATACTAAAATGTATGTATGCTGAAATTTGGGTTAACAATTTTTTAAAAAATGTTTCTACAATGACACATATGGTCCTATGAGCACAAGTGCTAAACAATGCATAAAATAAAACAACTTAATGATTTCCCTTTTCACAATAGAGTCTGGTCCATATATTCATGACTTCTCAACTGGAATTAAAAAACAAACTTTATGAAACACAGCCAAGCCAAGCTGTGATGAATTTCTCAAGTCTATATCATGATTAGGCAGAAGTCCAAATACAAAGGGACTTCAAAAAGTTCAGAGAAAAATGAAATTAAAAATATAAATATAAAAAATATAAACTTTCTCAACAGAGAAATAAAGTTCCAGTCTACGGTCATACCACCCTGAACACACCTGATCTCATCTGATCTTGATGAAATAAAGTTCCATCAAGTTCAAGACACTTTTGCAAGCTATGAACCAGCCATTTAGCCCATCCCTAAACAACTGAGGGTTCTGGAAATTTAACCATGCCAATGCAGTCTTTTTTAAATTATTAATTGAAGAAAAATGGGTGCCCTTTAAAGATTTTTAAGATTAGGAAAGAAAAACAAGTCAGTAGGAGCTAAATCAGGACTATGAGGTAGATGTCTAATGATTTCCCATCAAAACTCTTTCAAAATTGCCTTGATGAGAGGAATGAACAAGAGCATTGTCATTGTGGAAAATAACTCTCTAGTACTTTCCTGGGCATTTTCCTGCTAAAGCCTTGGCTAACTTTCTCAAAATACTCAAAATAGAGCAGATGCTATAATTCTATGGCCTTCCATAAAGTCAACAAGCAAAATGCCTAGTGCATCTAAAAAAACTCTTGCCATAACTTCTGCTCCTGACAGGTCCATTTTTGCTTTGATTAGGCCACCTCTTTGTAGCCACTGCTTTGATTGTGCTTTATCCTCCAGATCATTCTGTTAAAACCATGTTTCATCTCCTGTTACAATTCTTCAAAGAAATTCTTCAGGATCTTGACCCCACTTGTTTAAAATTTCCATTGAAAGCTATGTTCTCGTCTGCAGCAGGTCTAGGCACAACCATTTTGGCCCACATCAAGTAGAAAGTTTGCTTAACTTTAATTTTTCAGTCAGAATTCTGCAAGCTGAACCAACTGAGATGTCTATGGTTTGGCTATTGTTTCTGCTATTATTCATCAGTTCTCTTCAATCAGGGCATAAATTTTTTTTCCTTACAAATTGATATGAATGGTCTGCCACTGGAGGCTTCATCTTCAACATAATCTTGTCCCTTCTGAAAACAAGTTATTTATTTGTAAACTGCTAATTTCTTTGCAGCATTGGCCCCATAAACTTCTCCTATCAACGATTTCATCATTCTTCCACCCAAACCTCATCATAAATTTGATGTTTGTTCTTTTTTTGTTTGTCCTTGCTTCAATTGTAGCAGCATTTATGTTGTTCTGATAGTTCTTTTCAAACTGATGTCTTATACTTCTTAGTGCCTCAGACTAGGTTCTGTACAGACATTTTATAAAAAGTGATTATGATTTTACTTTGATGAAAAAAAAATTTTAAATCCATGTATAGTTTTTCATAACATTTTCCACAAACTCTTGAAGATTCCTCGTATAAACAATCTTCTCCCATCCAAGCTATTTCTTTAAAGTAGTTTCTTTTTCTTTTCTTTTTTTCTTAGATGGGATCTCATTGTTGCTCAGGCTGGTCTCAAACTCCTGGCCGCAAGGGATCCTACCACCTTAGTCTCCTGAGTAGCTGAGATTATAGGTGGATGCCACTCCCCCCAGCTCATTAAAGTAGTTTCAGGCTGGGCGTGGTGGCTCAAGCCTGTAACCCCAACATTTTGGGAGACGAAGGCGAAAGGATTGCCTGAGTCCAAGGGTTCAAGACCAGCCAGGGCAACTTGGTGAGAACTTGTCTCTACTATAAATCAAAAAATTAGCCGGGCATGGTGGTTTGTATCTGTAGTTCCAGTTACTTGGAAGGCTGAAGTGGATTGCCTGAGCCCAGCAGGTCGATGCTGGGGTGGCTGTGAGCATGCCACTGTACCCCAGCCTGGGCAACAGAGTGAGACTCCAACTCGAAAAAAAAGTAGTTTCTAGCCGGGCTCGGTGGCTCAGCCTGTAATCCCGAGGCTGAGGTGAGTGGATTGCCTGAGCCCGCGGGTTCGAGATCCGCCTGGGCAGCGAGACCTCATCTCTACAATAAATAAAAAAATCAGCCGGGCATGGCAGCACACGCCTGTAATTCCAGCTACTCGGAAGGCTGAGACAGAAGGCTCGCCGGAGCCCAGCAGGAGAGGCTGTGGTGGCCGGAAGCGGCCACTGCACTCCAGTCTGGGTGACAGAGTGAGACTCCAACTCAAAAAAAAAGTAGTTTCTATCCAGAAGCCAGAGCACTAACAAGGTCTTCTTTAGTGAGGAGAAAGCAGAAAAACAGTTCTTTTGTTTTTTGAGGGACAGATGGAGTAGAGGAGGTAATGCACAGTAACTAAGTTAAAGTCCAAAACCAAATTCAAGCACCCCCACCTGCACTTGTCTAATGATTTGAAGCAAATGACTTCTCTTTTTCTCACCTGTGAAATGAAGGAAACAGTATTGATCCTCATTGTAGACAGAATGGTTTTGAGTACAGTATAAAGCTCTTAGAACAGGTTGGCATATTTCAAGTGCTCAGTAGATGCTATTATTAAGTATTCAAGGCTTAATGGACCCCATAAAGATAATTCAAAGGACCATAAAATCGGTGTTTGTTTCTTAAAAAAACGTGCTTCACTCCAACACACAAACAGCAAAGCAGAGAGACACATTCATATTCTGAGAGAGGAAAGACACCCAAACACCATATTAGAAATGGCTTCACAGCACAGAAAGTGCACAAAGTGTTCTCAGTCAGTGCATGCAGAGACACCGCGGCTGGAGTGGAGAGCAGTCATCTGCTATCAAATTGAACACAACAGCAGGGGAACTTGAGAAGCAAGGGAGGACGTACAACCTCCACAGCCAGTATAAATCTGTCAAGAAAATGTTCTAGGGGAAGGAAGTATAGAAAAAAGATCTGGACATCAGCATTTGGTAACGTCCTCCTGCATCTTCCTGACAAACACATTTAAACTGATCTGGGTACTTGGGTGTGCTCAGTCTTACCGAGCACACCATCCGGGTTGAGCCTCACTACCAGGTGGGAGAAAAGGCAATGAGGGCAAGTCAGAGACGAGAGAAGAGCAGAATTCGGAACTGCACCTTTGGGGGGACTGAGCAAGACTGTGGGAATGGGGGGAGGGGGAGAAGTGAGGCCCGACCACCCCACCCCCTCACCCTGCCAGGCGAGTGCTGAGGACACCGCACAAAGCGGCGGGCACCGCACAAAGCGACCAGCACAAACCCCCAGCTCTGTGCCAGGCCCAGCGTTTGTCATCCAGCCCACGCGTCCCTTCTTTCAGGCCCAATCTTTTCATTAAAATAAGAGCAGACATCTCCCTGGTTGGGGTGAAGAGGAAAGGGGGCTTTGGAAAGTTCCAAAGGCCAGGGAGAGTCCCCCACCCCGACAGTTCAGGATTTTTCCAATATGGTCCACCACTCCACCTATTCATGCCTCTTCTGTCTCTCCAAAGTTCAAGACCTGGGAGTCGGGGGAGGGGTGCGCCCAAGGCCCACCGGGTCGCCATCACCCGACACGTTCAC
>NW_007249744.1:692463-714834 GCF_000164805.1 Carlito syrichta
GAGGCGGAAGGATCGCCGGAGCCCAGCAGGTCGAGGCTGCGGTGGCGGGGAGCGGCCACTGCACTCCAGTCTGGGCGACGGAGTGAGATTCCAACGCAAAAATAAATAAATAAAAAATAAAAATAAAGAGACGAGCGCCTCTCGCTCCGCTTGCCCGCTCCCGCTTGCGTCCCTGCCTTTCACGCGTGCTAGGCCACACGCTCCCGGCCCCGCCACCTCCAGATCCAGAACACCCGCGAGGGGAAGCGCGCTCTCAACGGTCGGGAGCGGAGCTAAGAGTGCAGCGCCCGAAAATGGCGGGAAAGCCCTGATCCGCTGAGAGCTCGCGAGCCGTTGTCTCCTCCCTCCTCTGACGTCACCCCGGCGTTCCCCTCAGGCACCTTTCGCCATAAGGGATGGTGGCCCCACGGCGGTCCCCGGTGTGGCTCTGATTCACTGCCATCTTCTTTCGGACCCCCTCCAGCCGTCCCGCAGCTGGGAAGGGGTCGGGGGACCTGAGCCGGGCCGTGGGCCGGGCCGAGATTGTGGCGCAAGGAGGAGTCGGTGGGTGAGTTAGGCGGATGGTCACGTGAGAGGGCGGTGTCAGAGGGCCTGGGGGAGTCACGCCCCTGACAGAAAGGGGCGTGTCCAGGGAGTTGGCTCCGCCTCCGGAGCGTGGAGGGTATGAGTGATAGGTGAGTTGGCTTCCTGGTCTCCGCCTGCTCTTTTGGCCTCTGCGTTGGTCCTCTAGTATGGCTGTGCCCTGTCTCTGGATATGGACTCTGATTGGTCCTGTCAGGAACCAAAGTTAAATTCAGCCATCACTGGAACCCATGCCAGGATTTCCCTGCGCCCTCCCCACCCCGGTCAGGAAGCTGCAGGCTTTCAGAGAAAGGGTCCGGAAGAATTCCTCGCCTCTCCTAAGGCCAGCAGAACTCTTTTCCACCAAGGAAGGCCTGGAATCAGAGTCGATTGTCTTGTGAAATAGCATCCAGGAAAAGGCGGGTGAAGTCAATGGGAAATTTCAACCCTGAGCGAGTTCCTGCCGGTTCTTACCTGCCTTGCCTCCTCCAAAGGGTGATTGTGAGGAACTGGTGGGATACGTTATACCAGAATTGCTTTGAGAACTAAAATGTTGTACATCTTATTTCCTTTAAACTTCACAAATAGCACCAAAGGTGTTCAAACAAAGGAATGTTAACGTCCTCTTGAATACTGTATTTTATCGAACTTCAGATGCTGTCAAATATAAGATGTGCCTTTTTTTAATGTGGCATTGAGAAAAAACGTTGCCAAATAAACTGACATGCCCATCAGTTGTAAATGTGTACTGATTTCAGAAAATGTGTTTTAAAATGCAATGCTTATTAGAACAAACTCGGGCAAGATGGTTATCTTCTTTGGACTTCAGTTTTTTTTTTTTCCTCTCTCTCTCTTTTTTGTTTTTTTTCCGAATTGGAGTCTCACTCAGTTGCCCAGACTGGAGTGCAGTGGCTGCTCCCGGCCACCGCAGCCTCGACCAGCTGGGCTCCAGCAATCATTCCGCCTCAGCCGTCCAAGTAGCTGGAGCTACAGGCGTGCGCTACCACACCCGGCTAATTTTTTGATTTATTGTAGAGATGAGGTCTCACCAAGTTGCCCAAGCGGGTCACGAACCCACGGGCTCAGGCAATCCACTCACCTCAGCCTCCCAAGGCACGGGATTACAGGCTGAGCCACTGGACTTCAGCTTCTATATCTGTATGAAGGCATTGGACTAGAAGAGTCCTTAGGTTTCTTTTAGCTATAATATTTTATGTTCACCAAACTGCTTTGTCACTCAAATCTCATTTCTCTCCACCTCAGTGTCATGATACCACTCCAGTTGCTGCCCTCATCATTTTACTTGAATGACTCCAAGAGGCTATCTTGTCTGCTCCAATTTTGACCCCTCCAAACCACTTCCCACCATTCATCTAAAACTTGCACTCACCCTACAGAATGTAGAGGCCCCAAATGTAATTGCATACAGTTGTCACATTCAGAAAAATAATATACAGGTGAGTATTATTTGCACAGAAGAGACTGTGCACCTCAAAAAGGACTAGTTCAAGAAAGATCACAAGCTAGTGCTTAAGTTTAAATTCTTAAAATATTCACTGTAAAGTAAGCAGATCTCTAGGCAAGATATGTCCACTCCTTTCATAGATTTGGTCCTTATGCCTTCAGGAAAAAGGAAGGGGAAAGCCAGGAAGTTAACTGAATGAAAATAAACATCATTTTCACCGAAGGAGACCTCAGGCAGTGCATCCTGTCACAGCATCCCTCAAGGTGAAACATGATAGCTCCATCACTCATTTTGGATGCAAAACCTCAGAAAATAATGGCCAGGGTCTGACCTCATGCCAAGTGAAGATGAACAAAATATTTTCACCTCTAATATCTGTGGCTACGTCTTATTAAGATGATCCCTGTGTCACCTTCCACACGTGGATGAGAAAGTGGAACGGCGGATTTTGTCAAAGAGCTCAAATAAGACAGGCCAGGCAGTTACTGTTCAAACAGCAATGTTTAGTTGTACAACACATAAAGTCTAGCAACATTTACAGGACCAGTTTGAGTGTCTGTTCACTTGTTTTCAATCAGGAGATTTAACCATAATGTCACCATAAGATTGGCTGGGACTGGTAACATTTAAGAAATTGGGTCGTTCTTGCATCCCCTAGGCTTAGGCCTCTTGCTCCATCAAGACTTGGTTGTAGATGAATGGCCCACAAGTCACCAGCCTTTGAGCAAGTTGTATCCAGGTGGAGTTGGGGAGAGGGTGGGCAAGGGACGATTCTATAAAGACACCGTATATGGGGCAGTGGCAGTCAACATTCACAAACATTCATGCATTTTATGGGGGCTTTGCCCTCCCTTGGGTATTTTTCATTAGCCTACAGTGACCACATGTGGCCAGGCTAATTCATTACTCACATTGATGGGGCAGGGAATGGGGAGGTAGGAGTAGGCAAGGAAGGTGGAAAGAGATACCTCTTATTGCTAAGTGGACAGAAGGGTGCTATTTTTCTTCCTAGAGTGTATGTCTCGTGGGTTCTAGGGGGTTTGTTTAGTTTTTTTTTTTTTTTAAGTTTGGAGATAAAAAAAAAAAAACAAAACTCCAGCAATGTCTCTTTGGGAAAACCACTCTTGCTAAAGTGACTGTGTTATGGGGTAGGGAGGGTGTGTAACTGCAATCTGGGCCAGCCACAAGTGGTGATTTTTTAAAAAGTGATCCTAGTCCTTGCTCCCCCATGTCTGTAGTGACCTACCCTTAGGAATACTTTTAAGCAATGAAGGAGACACCCTTGTCCCACACTGGGGCTCACACAGCTGACCTCAATGAATCTGACAAGCAGAAAATTTGCTTTCTTGACCCTTTAAGGAAGCCAAGAATAGCTCATGCAGATGAATGGTTAGGGAGCAATGCCGTTGCCCTTGAAGATGGTTACAGGTAGCTGGTATGAGTTTACAAGGGCAGAAGAAGCTCTTGAGGAGTTCTTTCACCCTACAGATAGGCTGGAGCCGGCTGACGCAGACGATGGAGTAGGGCAGTGCTGGCAGAACTCCCACTGGGAGGAGAGGAGTGGTTTGGATAAATGAAGGAAACAACTGTTGTAAAGAGGCAGCAGGCCCCTCCCACCTGCTGAGGGCTGAGAGGGGCTGTGGTGGTGGTCTAGACAAGCACAGCACTAAAATGGGCTTGGCCCTGCAGCAATAACAGCTGAGAGGAATGGAGGGAGAAGCAGCGCTTGAAATGGCCTTCATTCAGCAGTGGGACAGGGGGTGGCTGGCACGGGTGGAAGGGCAGTGCCCAGGAGGCCTTCTCCCTGCAGGGGGGTTGAGAACGGTTGAGGGTGTGGAGACCAGCAGGTAGCAACAGACATATAAAACAGCTTCTCCAGGGAGGCTGAGATCATGGTTCAGGAGTGCCGGGCACCATTCTCCTACTCAGCCTCTCCATCGCCCACTTCCCAAACCCCTAGATCTTTCCTTGTTGGTCCTAAGTGTCCAGACCCTTGTCCTCCATACAAGATCACTCACTGAAGAAGCCAGGGATCTCTCTTCGGTTGAAATGTAGTAACCTCTGGGCAATAACACTGTTGCTGTTCTATCCTGACAGGTGCATACCCTGTAACTTTGTGAGCAAGAGAGGATAAGGGCTGGACTGATAAATAAGCCTCCAGGAAAGACTGAGACCATAGATTTTGGTCACTGGCAATCTGATCACCGAACCTCTTTCTCCTGGTCCACTGAATCTTGGGTCATAAGTCTATGTTTTTTCCTAGCACCTGAGTGATAAAGAACTGGGACTATAAATGCTGGGATTCATAGAGGACCAGTGAAATGCCTAGATTGAACCAGGAGATGGGACAGGAGGTTGTATGAGGTTATTGTAAACAGTATCACGTGGTGTTTTCCCTTTCCTAAGGCTACATTGTTTCCCCAGCTCTGAATTTCATCAACCTTGCAGATTAAAGGAAAAGAGTAACTTGTACAACCAACGGGGGAAATATATGCATTAATAAATACAAAGCTTCAGGGAAAGGCAAGAAAATTCTAAATGTATGATGGTGGGCATCGTTGGGAATGTTTCCAGGAGTCAGGAGGAGGGGAAGCAGGGAAAAGCAGAGAAAGACAGACAGACATAAATGTAATTAGCTTCAGCACACAAGTGAGGGAGAACAGAAAAGAAAGAGGAGGCCAAGTATGTATGAGACAAAGGGAGCAACAGAAAAGCAGCCTAAAAGAGAGAGAAGTCTGAAGGAAAAAAGGGAGGCGTGATCTACAATCTGTCTCTGAAACTAAACTACTGAGAAAGACAAATATCATATATTGTTTCTGATACTTCTTTAGAAGTAGTTCTTCTAGAACTTAATGCCCCATACAGGGTCATCTCCCTTGACCAGCATATGTACCTCCTTGAACTGAGTGTCACTTGTAGTGTTTCCCTCTTTGCCTTGACTGCCTATGAGCTTAGGGCCTGTTTCGGTATTTGACTACAGTAACTGCCTTTCCTATTCCACTCTATGGCTCAGATTTCTCTAATAATCTCAGTTTGTACTGTCCCATGCTTTTAGTTATGATTTCATCTGAAGGTGGCCTAAAGTCATTTCTGGAAGTAGATTGGGCATAAATTCTTAATATAGAAATGAAGTTAAAGTGGATTAATCTAAAAGGAAGTGAAAGATGTGAGAGACAGGCAGGAGAGAGGGAAGGAGAAAGAAATGTATAAAGAAAGGAGGTAAAGGTGAAAAGAAGACAAAACAGGAAGCAGAAGCAGGAAACTGGCCTGGGAGCAGAGACCAGGTTGAATGTGGTGGACAGCAGCAGTCTCCAATGGGTGACAGGTGGTAGCTTTTGGACAGTGAATACAACACAGACTGAAGGGTGGAGCTCCACTTCTAGACATTAATTCTTTCTACAGGAACCCAGTTCTGGCCTACTTCTCTGCGGTCCCATGACCTTCCTTCTTCCAGGAAGTCCTAGTCTTACCCCAGACCACTCCCAACTTACAGGGAGGGTTGTCCTGAACGTCTCGCCTCCCACCCAGGTCTAGCTGTGCTGCCACCTGTCCTTGGAGAATATCTACAGCCCAAGTTTGTAAGTGGTTGAGAGACAAGAGTTGCCTGTGGCTCACGTGCTCCTATCTTAAATGAAACCTCCCTCAGACCTCTTGAGTGAGGTACACGGCTTTGTTCTGGGACACAAAAAAAGGAGACAGATAATGGACAGTCATGGAGGAACAAAACTTACAAGGGAATTTCCAGGGAAGGCAATGAAAATACCTCATCCCTGTGCATACACACACACAGGCTCTCTCTCTCTCATTCATACACACACACACACAATGTAGACAAGATGCTCCACAAATACCAGACAGGCCTGTGGGACAGAGTTGAAAGGAAGAAGGTGGTTGGTGGTGGTATTTGGGATGTGTGTGTGTGGAGAAGTGAGTATGCGTGATGACATAGAGAAGGGGTCGTCATGGGTTACTGTCGTGGCTTTCCTCTGTGTCCACGCTCACCGGAGGGAGGCCTCCATTGTCATTGAGCCGCTTGGCCCTGTAAGTCTCATAGTGGATGTTGTGTGTCACTTCCTTGAGGTCCTGGAGATGGGTTCTGATGGACAAAGGGTGAGAAGAAGAGGGATGCAGTTAGAGGCAGGAAGAGGAGGTGGTGACATACATCTGACACTAATATATCATTTCAGTGGACTGGACCCAATGCTTGGAACTCACTCCTAAGAGCCCATGATACTTCCACAGCCCCCTCCGCTTTGAGACAGGAGCTGGAACTGGGGCAGAAAGTTCTGTTAGAGAGATCTGGAGACTCAGTAAGTGAATCTAAGCAGATGGCCTCTAACCCCAAATAATTCAATCTGCCTTCTTGGAGTGAGGAGAGGAGACCTCTTACCTGATGACAAAATCTCGAAGCAGGGCAAACTCACAGTGGTTAAGGTTTTCCACTATGAACAAAACAAAACAGGTGGTCATTTAACTAATGCAGCAACACCCAGGAGGTATACTTCTGTTTGGGTTACAGGCATTTAGGAGAGGGCCATGAGACAGGTTATTTTGCAACCTTTCCAGAGGTTTGCTCACTTCAATGGACTGAATTTTATTCGGTGAACAAATATTTATTAGGCAGTTAACAATGGGCACAATATTGTCCTAGACTCTATGGAATAATAGCTAATAAGGACTGTTGTTTTTCCCATTTTACAGAAGGGAAAACTAATACACAAGGAGTCTAAGAAACTTGCCAAGGCCTAAGACACAGTTCCTATCCTTAAGGAGCTTATAATCTGATTAGAAGAAAGTAACACACACAGAAAATAACAATTTGAGCCATACTGAGAAGGTCATGCACTATATGATAAATGTAATGCTACATAGATTGAGTACCTACTATTCGAAAACCACAAGGCTTGTGGGAGCAGAACAAGGATTAAGACACAAATCCTCTGGTCTCACAATCTAATGAGTAGACATTCTCAAAAATAATTCCAATTCAAGGCAGATGATGAGAAAGTGCTATTTAAAAATCCCTAACAAAGGGTCACAGGAAAATGAGAGACAAAGGGATGAACTTTGGTTTGGGGATCAAAATATGAGCCTGAAACCCAAGTTTCATCACTGTCATGTGACCTTGGGCAAGGCACTTGACTTGAGATTCCCATGACTCAGTGTCTTATATACATTTGCCCTGCTCCCCTCATAGGAACATCATATTGAATGAGATCATTAAAGTGATTCTTTGAAAACTTTCAGAATCATCAGGACCCATCACCCCAAGGTGACATCCATTCATAATAAAATGAAAATGGCAACATCTGGACAACCTTTCAGCAGTTTGTCAGATTCCCCCTTCACATGAAAACCTTTCTCTGTTTTTTCTGGTTCTTACTCATCTCTCCATGTTCTGAACTACTTTGACACGCTGAGTTGATGCTACCTGGTCAGGTGCTAAATCGATCTCTTCGTGCTTCCTGCCTGTATCATCTTCTCAATTAGACTGTAAGCTCCTTATGAGTAGAATCTGGCTGGCATTCATTTTATATCATATATCTAGGACAGTCCTTTGATCTACTGATGCTCAATAAATGGTTGCCAGATAATTGATCAGTGACTGGTTCTTCTAGAAGATGCACTGAATTACCTTCAATGATCCCCCACGGAGTTTTTCTGCCAAGGACCCTTTTCCCATTCACTTGGTACTCCTTGTCACTTCCTACCACAGCGAAAGGCATGCTCTCCTGCTGTACAGGGCAGAAACACAAACCAGACACATACACAGTCATGTTCCGACAACCTAAGCATCCAAGGACATCACACCATCTTCTAGGCTTGAACCACACATTTCTGATGTTCATTCAGTGATACTACTGACGGCAAGGGCAAGGCTCTGCCTCTTGAAAAGAGCACTGGACTGGGAATGATGAGTCCTAGGTCCAAACCTGATTGTATCACTGCCTGTCTTGTTAGCTTCAGTAAGTCAGTTTTCCTTCAACTGCAGAGCACTTCATACTTTTGATAGTGCTTTAACACGTCCTATTTGATTTGGACAACTCTGAGCTAGCTAGGACAGACAGAACCTGTCTTAAACAATCCCCACCCGAGCTACAGACTCACTGATGCTTTACGCTGTCTCCCACGAAACCTAAGGGCAGATGCCCATGCCCACTGAGCAGAATTCTAGGCCACCTTCTAGTGTGCAGAAGCTCCCTCCACTTTACCAGGTGGTTTGTTTGTTCATCCCACATCCAAAGAGCTAGCTGTTTGTTCCCAGATGTAGTTGCCTGATATGTACTTGTTACTGTATTTGAATAAATTCCCTATTATGTAAACTGAAAATATTTGCATGTGGAGAGTAGAAGCTGTGAAAATTAAGTTGAATGTTTCAGAAAGACTTGATAAAGGTGAGTTGGTTTGGCATTAAGAGTGGACTTATCCTCAGAAAAGAGGCCTTGGCTCTATATAAAAAGAATGCTGAATGAATGTGGTATTTGTGTTTTGTTTTGTTTTGTTTTGTTTTGCTTCAGCAGGTGAGTTGTTGTTACACACTCCTTAGCAGATTCCAGCTTCCATGGCTACTGTTCCACTTATATATGTTTTAAGTTATTTTAACTTAATAATGTCATAAAATATTTATTTTTATTTTTTTGAGTCAGAATCGTAGTCCATCATCCAGGAGTGCAGTGGCATGCTTATGGTCATCCCAGCATCGACCTGCTGGGCTCAGGTGATCCTTCCACCTCAACCTTCCAAGTAGTTGGAACTACAGGCACACACTACCATACCTGGCTAATTTTATTTTTTTAATTGTAGAGATGAGGTTTCACCAAGTTGCCCAGGCTGTTCTTGAACTCATAGGTTCAGGCAATTTTCTCACCTTTGCCTCCCAAAGTCCTGAGATTATAGGGATAAGCCACCATGCCTGGCTTTATTTTTAAATATTTAAGATTTGTACACATCATTTAAAAAAATTACTTCCTTACTTTAACTTTTTCCATTAACTGACCAACCACCAGTCTCAAGTACATCAGATAAGGGACTTCTATTAGATTATCCACTCTTGATGAAGGAGGAGACTCAAGACCAAAGCAATGAGAGATTTGTTCCAGGTTACAGTGGGTTAGTAGAAAAGCCCAGACTAGATCCCAGAATTTTGATGTAGAATCATGGAATTGTAAGAATTTAGAATGGAAAGGGACCTTTGAAATCACATAGGCTGATGGTTTCCAAGCCAGGTTTATGGGGATTCTTAGCAGGTGTCCCGGGGGCTTCCAAGGAGGCAGGGCTCTGTGCCCCATGTCATTTAGCCAAAGCAGCTCCGATTTTATTTTCTACATTGGAGTTCTTTAGATTAAATTTTCTTTAAAAAGTTTTTCTGGGGGGATGCCTATACACTATTCACCTAGTCTAACCCCTGCATTTTACAGAGGGGAAACTGAGGCAGAGTGTGACTAGAGCATAGATACCCCTAGACCCCAGCCTGATGTTTTTTCTGCCTAGTGCCCCTTCCATCACCCCACACTCTGTTTCTGCCAGACCCCGTGGGGGAAGAGGAGGCTTTTGTGTTGTCTGGGATGAAAGGACACCTGATTTCTGAGTGCAGGGAGCCCGTCTGTGGGTTCACAATCCTGGCCAGGGTCATAGTCCACATGCTCCCCCTGTGTCACTTCTGGCAAGGTGGGGCAGGGAGTATGGAAAGAAAAAGGGAAAAGCAGGTGGGAAAAGAGAAGAGGAACATGATATACATCCCAGGGGGCCCAAGAAGGCATCTACGTGACAAGCAAAACCCCAGGCACCCACCCTGATTTTGTCGTTCTCTGTCTTGTCCTCCAAATCCTCATCAAATTCCTTCTGGGGGTAGAATTCAATACCATTTACTTCAAGCTCTTTGCGAACCTAGAGGCAGAGAGGAGAAGCAAGTTAGCCAAGTGTCAGGATAATGGAAGAGAGTGATATGTGCATGAACTGAAGTCATGAAGACGAATTCAGCCTTTGATAATACACAGTCATCTCTGAACTCTGAGACCCTGTGCAGCAGGAAGATCCTGAATAAACACAAGCCCCAGTTACACAATTACCACAGCCCAGCCTGAGAGAAGGAAGAGTCTAAGGGGTGCAGGCTCCAGGCTCCCAGCTCCTCACACCAGTTTGCTCATCTCAGGGTCCTTAAGATCAGGGTTGAGACATGCAGCACAGCTGAGTCCACATCCCACTGGGTAGTGAGTGCTCATGCCCCTGCACATTATGCTCCTGTTCGCAGGAAAGAGAGATAAGGGCCGCTCCCTCACCCTAAGCCTCTCTGTCCTCTTTCTTTTTTTGTTTTCAAAGTTTTCAAAGTTTATTAGAGAAAGAAGGGAGAAAAGAAAGGGAGATGTGTCAGAGCTGGTGGCATGGGCGAGAGGAACCGCCTGTTTGCCCTCTTTCAAGGTCAGTTTAAGTGTCACCTCTTTCAGGAAGCCTTCCAGGACCTCTTTGTTGTCCTATTTGATTGCAAGTTTCTTAAAGGCAGCAACTGTCTTTATATTTCTCTTGAATACCTCCACCCCCACCCTCTGTGCATCCAGCACAAGGTTGAGCTTATAGAAGATGCCCATAATGGACTAGCAGGCAGCAGATGGACTAATTAGTCTAGCCCTTCAGGTAACCTAACATTTCAGGAGTTATTTTTCATGAAAATGGTGATTTATGTTTTCGGTGATCTTCACAGGTAGGTTTTGAGGATGGGAAGATGGCATCCTGGAGGTGCATTGACGTCTCACCCTCTTGAATGATTAAGTAGGAACTGGGGTAGCAAGGTGGGGTAGGATCAAGGGTAGGGGTAAAGGAAGAATGATGAGGGCTAAGAGGTGGCTTGGACCCAGAGGACAGGAAGAAAGGGATAGAGACATGTAAAGGAGAAAGGGGACCTTCTTACCCTTTGCTTGAATTCAGACTTCTCCTCCAGGGTCATAGTGTCAGCCTTAGCAATGACAGGGATGATGTTCACAACTTTGCTGAGGTGTTTCATGAACTCAAGATCGAGAGGTCGCAAGCTGGAGCCCAGAAAACATGGAATGTCAGAGCCACCTTGCTCTCCCCAGCTTGGTCACTGCCACAACTCTAGGACATCTTCAGGAGAAGAGGACTGGGCTGGGCATTTCTCAGAGAAAAGAGGCTGCTACCTCTTTTCTCTGATGCACACCCACTGTCTCACCATCTGCAGAGGAGTCGAGCCATCTCCCTTTTCTTCCTCAGTTCATATAAATCCTGCCTCTTTAAGCCCCCCTCAAACCAGGTCTTCATGACATCTTTCTGACCTTGGGATTTCTTTCTGTCGGGGAGATCTGTGGACCGTCATCCTCACCCATATGTCTTTGTGTCATGGTTACTTCTGTGTGTCTCATCTGTGTCTTGGACAGCACTGCTTAACGGGCCTCCTCCCAGTCCTCACAGTTAGTCCTATTGGGCAAAACTGGGGGTCCTGCCCCCCCAAGCTTCTCCCCATCCCACCCCCAACAGCTTTGGCACCTCCTCCTGGCTCTTTTTCTCAATCCAGGGGACTCATTAAGTCATACTGTCTAATGGTTCACTGTGACTGGGAAGTCAAAGCCCAAGGAAGGGTTAAGCCAAACTTTCATTGAGTTCCAGGGTCTGGTCCAGGGTTGTTGTTTTGATCCCTCCTCACCCATCACTGAGCAACTGCTGACTACCTGGTTCCTAGGTAATTTTGGGGCTACCTTGCTTGTGCCATCCTCTCAAGAACTGAACTGTGGCCTAGCTGCTGGGCTTAGTAATAAGTGATGAGACACACACACAACCCCATAGGAAGGTTGCTTGCTTTCCCACTGGGATCTTCATCCTCTACCTGTTCCCAGCTCTTCCATCACAGGGCCCACCTGTCACTCACAATCAGTAGCCTCAGCATGCTCTGCTTGAGGTTGACTTTCATCTCTAGATACCCAGATCCTTACACATACTTGGCTGGCCACCTGCCAAATGCCTACAGCTGGATCCCATATCCCTTTGAAAAACCAGTCCCAATCCAGTAGCCCTGCCCTCCCTATCTCACCCTTCTTGCTGCCCCCCACCCACCCTGAGTCTTGTCCAAAGCAAGTATTTGTTGAATAAATGAAATGCCTTCTGCTCACATATATCAAGTCCTCTTTGCTGGCACAGTCATGCTGTGGTGCTGGGACACCAGTGGGTAGATGTTGGTGGCTGATGTTGGTCAGCTTTAACCTCCTAGCAAGAAAGTCAGACTTTCTTGTGGAAAGTCTGGGGAATCTCTCACAGGACTATGACCATTTTATTCCATCTGGTCCTCCCCAGCTGAGTCAAGGTATTGATTCTCCAATCCAGAAGGGGCACAGGTGATGCAAACCAGAGCCAGGCCCAACAACAAGGGTGGAGTTGGTACATACGAGTGTCCTGTGGGGGAGATGAAGTAGAGGCAGCAGTGGACACGAGTGTCAGGGATGCGTTTCTTCCTGGCAATGTTCACTTCCTCCTTCAGGAACTTCTCGTACTGTTCATTGATGTACTTCTCAATAGGCTCCCAGCTGAGGAGTCGGAAAAAGTAGATGGATACATCAGAAGGACAAGACCGGGGTCACAGCTTAGATACAGTCGGGAAGCAATCTCTTCACACCCATCTCAATCCCTCGTGGGTCGAGGATACCTGCAGCCCCCCATGAATGTCTTTCCTGGATGGTTAGTTAGCAAAGGTAGAATTCCCCAGGGGACCCAGCCTCTGCCTGGGCTATAGGAATCTGCAGAGCATGGAAGGTGCAGATGCTTCCCAAGATAAATGAAAGAATCTGCACCATGTGAAATATCTTCCTAGCAGAGTCTTTGGGGAGAAAATCTCAGAGGCAGACAGATACCAGTTTTCATTGTTGATCTGGTCTCCAAAGCCTGGGGTGTCGATGACAGTCAGCTTCATTTTGACACCTCCTTCCTCTATCACTGGGGAGAAGAAAAAACACCAGAGTGGTCAGTCCGACAGCTGACCCCAGCCTACAAGCCAGGAAGGTCCAGGTTTCTTCACTTCTTTAGGATCAGCTACTAGAAAAGTCAAGTTTAGGGTCTTCCCCACCTCAACACCTTTGCCCATGCTGCACCTGGAATACCCTGCTTCTTTCTGTCTAAATCCTACCTGTGCTTTATCATCCAGCTCAAGTCCCACTTCCTTCCATCTATCCCCTGCTCTTTTCCTGAACCATCAGTCTAAGGAGTCTGCATTAGGCCGGGCATGGTGGCTCACACCTGTAATCCCAGCACTCTGGGAGGCCAAGGCAGGAGGATTGCTTGTGCCCAGGAATTCAAGACCAGCCCAGGCAACAGAGCAAGACCTCATCTCTACAAAAAAAAATTTTAAATTAGCTTGGCATGGTGGCATGCGCCTATAGTCCTAGCTACTTGGGAGGCTGAGGCAGAAGGATCACCTGAGCCTGGGAGATCAAAGGCTGCAGTGAGCCATGATTGTGTCTTCCAGCCTGTACAACAGAGTGAGACTCCAACTCAAACATAAAAATAAAAAAGTAAGGAGTCTAAGTCAGAGTGTAGTACTCAATTCTGTTGTCTTAAGTTGCCTTTCATTTGTCTTATTCCCTAGTAAGCCCCATTCTTTTCCCTTTCTGGCAGAAGCCTCCTGTGAACAAAGTTCATAGGAGTCCCTGCCTGGTCCTCACCATGCCCAATAGCTTTGATCTCCACCGTCTTGGGGATCTTCTCCTCCCGGTTCCAGCTGGAGGCCTTGCGGCTCACTTGGGATTTGAAGAGTGTGTTGACCAGCGTTGACTTGCCCAGTCCACTCTGGCCTGCAGCAAAGCAGGAGGAGGAGGAGGAGGAGGAGGTAGGGAGACCCTACACCCACCTCCTGAGTCTAATAGCTCCCCAAGAGCTTACAGAATTCTAGAGCTGTGATCCAGGCCAACCTCTTGTCTGATCACTCAATGGGGGATGGAGAGGCTGAGTAGGGAGAGTAGGTAACTGGAGGCAGTGGGGAACCATCAGCTGGATCCTACATTCTCTCCTTCCTGGAGCCCCAGAACCATTGGGAAAGGGGATAACCTGGCATTTGTCTAGTGTAGCAGCTTCTTGTTTGGGTTTGATGTGTGTATGTGTTTTGTTTGTTTTTGCTTAATAATAATAATAAAAGCAAAAATATAATTACTTTGCATTCTGATACTGCATAACATCTGTTAGCAAAATTTGTCTTTATATCAGTTCTGTGAGTTCCACAGCAGAGTTATCTTTATCCCCAGCTGAGACAATCCTAGAGAGATTAATCCTCTTCTAACATAAAATATATGCAAAGCAACATAACTAATAAATGCAACACCAGAGACTTGAATCCAAAGAAACTTTTGGCTCTATATTCACTCTTAATTCTAATGTAGTGGTTTTTTAACTGTGCTTCCTAGTGTCCTATGGAGATACAAGCCAGAAAGAGCACTATGAGAGGAGGAGGAGGCTAGCAGGCAGGACCACAGCCCCCACCTCCACTTCCTTCACTGTGGCTCTCTTTTTACCTGTTTTTCACATGCAGTTTGCAGAAGAATTCCTTTCAAGGAAAAGTTTCACAGCTAAAAATCATTTGAATTCCACTGGTCTGAGCAGTGCTTCTCAAACTTTAACATACACAAGAATACCACAAGAAAACCTTGCTACAGACAAGCAGTATCGGTGTCACCTGGATGCTTGTAGGAAATGTAGAATCTCAGGCCCCACCCTAAACCTATGTCTCCAAATTTGCATTTTAACTAGGCTTCCAGCTGAATCATATGGACAATCAAGTCTAATAAATGCTAGTCTATAGCATTCTTGTGAAATTGTAGAAAAATAACGGGAGAGCCAAGGGCCCTAGACACACCTATGCTGTTTTCCCTGAATGCCTTTGGTTTAGTCATGTTTGCCCCCAGTGCCTTGGTTTCTTTACTGATAGAATGGTGGAGAAAGAGGAAATTGGATGAGACCAAGGTTGGCAAATAAGGTGCATTTCTTATTCCAGTCCATCAGCTGGTAGTAGCCACTTAGACCATTATGTTAAAAAGGCTACATCTAGGGTCAACCCTAAACATGTCCATGACTGACCAGCAAAGTCTGCTATCAGCACCACTGGGGAGAAAAGTGGCCCACAGGTCTTGGATTTGCCATTCTTGGTCTGGAATGTTTTTAAAGGTCATTTGTTCTTTAAGTATTCTCTTTTTTTGAGTTGAAGTCTTACGCTGTCACCGAGGCTGGAGTGCAGTGGCACACTCACTGCCACACCAACGCTGACCTGCTGGACTCCAGTGATCCTTCCACCTCAGCAGTAGCCGGAACTACAGGCATGTGCTACCATGCCCGGCTAATTTTTGATTCACTTTAGAGACAAGGTCTCACCAAGTTGCCTGGGCTGGTCTCAAACCCGTGGGCTCAGGCAATCCACTCACCTCAGCCTGCCAAAGAGCTAGGATTACAAGCTGAGCCACCGAGCCCAGCCGTCATTAAGTATTCTTGAGTGCTAAGTGCTATCCCAGAATCTGGAAGTACAGTGGTGAACAAGACATCATTCCTGCCCTCAAGGAGCTGTTAGTGTAAGGAACACCAAAACATAAGTGGATAATTACAACATGTTACAATAACCTCTATGAAAGAGATAACCACAGGGTACTGAAACAGCATTGCAAAGGGAATCCAATTCCATCCCTCCAGAATCAAGAAAGACCTTTAGGAAGGTGAAACAAAAACAACTAAGCTGAAACCTGAAGGATGACTTCAAATAAGCCATGAGAAACAGGGAGGGCGCTCTAGACAGAAGGAGTAGTATATGCAAAGACTCAAAGGAAGGAAGGTGCATGGCAAGTCAAGAACCATTTCTTATAAGTGAGGAGTAAAGTGCTAGATGGGAAGTGGTCAGAGATAAGTTGGAAAGGTAGTACCAGGACAGACTAGGAGTTTAAACTTACTCTAAGGTTATAGGAGAGTTGTTGAAGAGTTTTAAGTAGGATGGGTGACCTGATGATGAATTTTGCAAATTGGAAAAATTATTCAGTCACTGGCAGACAATGAATTGGAGAAAAAAGGAGACAGAACCAGGATGGCCAGTGGCACTCCATGTATGACCTATGGTGGCCCAGCTGCCGGCATCCATGAACCATTTGCTACCAGTTCTAGAGAAAAGAGGCTTGCACCAGGAGGTAAATCAACTCTGCTACTGAGCACACTGTTTCATTCAGCTGATGTTTTTTATAGCAAGACTTTCCAGATGATTTACACTCTGGTCCAAGCTTCAGCTGAGCTTATCTTGCTGCAGGTCAGCATTTTGAGCAGCACTGTGTCAGGTGGCTATGGCAAGCCAGGTGAGAAACCTAGCTCAGTCTAGGATGGTAGCAGGGAAGATGGAGAGAAATAGGCAAGTGTAAGAGATATTTATAAACTAAAATGGACAAGTCTTGATGATTGATTATATTGGGGAACAAAGAAGGAGGAGGAGAGAAGGATGATGCCCAGATTCCTGTTTTATAACACAGACTGATCATCTTACTGTTATCAGGCAAAGGTACCTTCTTTGCTTTTACATTCTGTGACACAGTGAGGCTACTCAGTGACCAAATCCCTGAAAATTCTCTTGAAGTTTTAAAGCACTACAAAAGAACAGAAATAAGACCACCCTTCATCCCATCCTCCCACCAGATCTCAGAGGTAGGGAAGGACATTGGTGATTCTACAGTGTCAAACCCCAAAACAGGCTCAGAGTGGTGAAGGGGCTGCCAGTATATACCCAGCTGGTGATAGGGCCAGGCTGAATGTCTTGAGGGGAGAAGGGGGTCAGACCTTTGCGATCAGCATGGTGAAATTCTCCCTTCTAGAAATAGCTCATCCTGGCCTGGCACAGTAGCTCAAACCTATAATCCCAGCACTTTGGGAGCCAAGGCAAGAGGATTGCTTGAGCCCAAGGGCTCGAGACCAGCCTGGGCAACTTGGCAAGACCTCGTCTCTACGATAAATCACAAAAACTAGCCAGGCATGGAAGCATGTGCCTGTAGTTCTAGCTACTTGGAGGGCTGAGGCAGAAGGGTCACCTGAGCCCAGCAGGTACAGGCTGTGATGGCCTTGAGCATGCCACTGCCCTCCAGCCTGGGCGACAGAGTAAGACTCCAACTCAAAAAAAGAAAAAGAAGTCACTCATCCTAGAGAAACAGAGCTGAGGTTATTCTGGGGAAAGAAATGGGATCCTCAGTACTGCCCACCAGCAGGCCTGCAGTGACCCCAAGGCCTTCCATACCAACAACCATGATGTTGAAGTCAAAACCAGTCTTCATGGTCTTCTTGCGCATCTGTTCGATGATGGTGTCGATGCCGATGTAGCCTAGCAAGTTGGAGTTGATGCTGACGGGCTTCATAGGCACTGCTGGCTTAGGCCTGGGCTCAGGCACCAGCTCTGACATGGCTGTGTCCGTCCTGGTCTCTGGGAGTCCTGCAAAGCCAAGGTGGGAGAGTAGGAGAGATGGGCAAGAGCAGAGCAGAGCACATATAAGCCACAATATTTTTGTCTCAATACAGAATCATACGGAGTTAGATCTAGAAGGGTCCTTAATGTCATCCAGCCCAGGTTCCTCATTTCATAGACAAAGAGACCAAGGCATATTGGAGAAAGAACTTGCCTAAGAACACAAAGCAGGTCAGATGCAAAATTTGGACAAGTACCAGGTTCTTCAGTTGCTGGACACTTTCCAATGCACTTCACTGTGCCAAAGCCTACATCTGCATGTCTAATGCAGGGGTTTCTCCACCTTGGCAGCATTGACATTTGAATAATTCTTTATTCTGGGGGACTCCCTATGCATTATAAAGATGTTTAATGGCATCCCTGGCCTCTATTAGCTACCAGTGGTAGCCCCCCAGTTGCAACAACCCAAAATGTCTCTAGATAGTACCAAATGTCCCCTAGGGGAAGTCAATCCCTCAGTTGAGAACCACTGGTCTAAGAAATGTCTGGGGTTATTCAGGCCTGAGTCTTGCCTCCCCCAAATAAAGGGCATAGACCCTTTAAGTTCCTGGACTTACATCTATTGACTAATACCGACCTCAGCTGCTTCATCTTTTTTTGTTTTTGTTGTTCTTGAGTCAGAGTCTCACTCTGTCACTCATGCTGGAGTGCAGTGGCACACTCATGGCCATTGCAGCCTCGACCTGCTGGGCTCAGCTGATTCTTCCACCTCAGTCTTCCAAGTAGCTGAAACCACAGGCATGTGCCACCATGCCCAGCTAATTTTTTGATTTACTGAAGAGACAAGGTATCACCAAGTTGCCCAGGCTGGTCTCACCTCTGGGCTCAGGCAGTCCTCTCACCTCGGCCTCCCAAAGTGCTGGGATTATAGGTGTGAGCCACTGCACCTGGCTTGCTTCATCTTTTAGAAGCAAAACGGGGTCAGGTGTGGTGACTCAAGTCTATAATTCCAGTACTTTGGGAGCCCGTGGGTTCAAGACCAGCCTGGGCAACATGGTGAGACCTCGTCTCTACAATAAATCAAAAAATGAGCCCAACATGAAACTGTGCGCCTGTAGTTCCAGCTACTGGGAAGGCTGAGGCGGAAGGATTGCCGGAGCCCAGCAGGTCGAGGCTGCAGTAACCGGAAGCATGCCACTGCACTGCAGCCTGGGCAATGAAGTGAGACTCCAACTCAAAAAAAAAAAAAGCAGCAGCAAAAAGGGCTATCCTTCCCTGCAGAGTAAGCATCACTCTCCTCTCCTAACCTTGATGTCCCCTCTGTTCCATGAGCACCATTGCAAAGTAGCAGTGCAAAGAGCCCCAGACATCTTCCCAGCCATAGTTGTGAATCTATGGGATCAACGGATAGGGAGAACTAGATGAGGGCAGTCACTTGCCTAAAATGACACAGTGTGCTCTTGGAGTGCTGGGTGGCAGAAGAAAGGGGAGTCTGAAGAATCAGCCCCTCCCCCAGTGGGAAATGGCAAGTCTCCCTATGGGTCTAGCAGATTACGGATGTGTTCACACACTAGAGAAATCTGTGGGTTTCCTCACCAGAGCACTGTACACCAGGGTAGGTTCTAGGATAGAACAACTCTATTTCCTCATCCATGAAATGGGTGTGTGGGGTGAAGTGGAAAGAGCTTGGCCCTGCTAATAGTCAGCTTTGTGGACCTGAGCAAATAGCCTTTTCTCTGTGAGCCGACTTCCTCCTCTATAAAATGGTAGGATCATGATTAAGGCTGTGCTGAGCATTATATGAGATATAAAGCTTATATATATATATATAAGCTTATATATATATAAAGCACCAAGCACGGTACCTCGAAGTCCCAGGTCCTCTTGCCCCTGCCCCTTTCAAGTTCACTGGCTTGTCTGGGGAGGGGGGAGGAAGGGGATGAAACAGTGTATGTGAAAGCACCGGTTAAAGGGAGGTACTTCACATGCTAATTATACAAGCATAGCTATCAGACTCCATGCTCTCTTGAGGACCCCTTCCAGCTTGCCATTCTAGAATCCTATGGTTCATGACGACTACCCTGCAGAGTCTCAGCTTCACAGGGAGGCCTGATAGGGCAGCAGATGGGCAGGAGGGAAAGGGGACAGAAGTGCTCACTCCCCACCCTCAAACCCAGCCAGGAGTCTGCTCTCGTCCCCCACCACCTGGTTCTTCCACCGTTACTGGCAAGATCTTCTCTCCTGATGGAAAACTGTTCTTTCCTCTGTCACTTCCAGGCACAGCCAAACCTGACAAAGCCTCAGGACCTTCCCAGGGCCTGGCGTGACTCCCTCTTGCTTCCCAGGAAGCTGCTGTCAGCCAGGCGGCTCCAGACGGCAGCAAGATTGGCTCAGCCCTGCAGCAGCTGACTCTCAGCAGCCTGGCCCTGCTCCTCTACCCTTGCACGTGGTTCACGACCCGCTCAGCACACCTGCACTGAGGCCAATGCCCCCTTTTTGCTGCCCAGCTGCTTACACAGGCTGAGCCTTTTCATTGCCTTCATGCCTCTACAGCTGAGCCCATTTGGTCTCCACAGTCTGTCTTAAGACAGAGCCACTGGGAGAAGGGGTCTTATGCCCATCTTGCAGAACTGAAAAGTGAATCTTGTATTTATTTATAAGGGGTTTTGGAAGTATTCTTACAAAGTGTGTTTTCACCATGGCCTGCTCAGCCCTAGTCTGTCAGCTGTAGCATCCTAAAAAAATATTCTTAAAAGGTGGACCCTGAATGAGAGAAGAGGCCTACCAGATTCTCAAGCAACTTCTAGGGGCTACAGCCTGGCAGATCTCACTTTCATTTTTCCAGAAAGCACATATGAGCACCCACTGTCTCCACCAGCTGGCAATCAGCTCCCTCCCAACCATATGCCAATTACGTGACAGTCACATGCTAACAACAGCTACCCACCAGCCACAAGTAATTCAAATGTGCAGCAGGTCACTGTGTCACAAACATTGCTGGAAGACCCCATGCCCGCTAGAGTCCCTGACTAACTCCTCATTCAGCTCAAGTGCTAATCCCAGGAAAATATCCGCTTTCCCATCTGAGGTAGATGCCCCTCTTCTGCATTGCCTTGGCCTCCTGTGGGTACATTGGTATTAATCACATTCATTTATTTATTCATTCATTCCATCCCATCCAGACAATTTCATAGGCTGTCAAATGGGAACCTACTCCAGCCAAGCCCTAGACTAAATGCCAAGGACACTTTTGTTCCCCAGACAAGGTCATTGCCCTTGAGGGCCCACTATCTGGAGAGGGTGCCTGACAAGTACACACAGACCTCTGGAGCACAGAACAAATGCTGGTCTAGAGTTGGATTCTGTAGCTCCATCCTCTGCCCCTACAATTCCCCTGGTCCCATCATGGCACCTTCAGATGGGCAGCTGACCCAGGTTTGAATCCTGGTTGGGTGACTCCTGTGCACCTCAGTTTTCTCCTCAAAAAAGTGGGGATAGTACCTACCTTGCTGGATTACTGTGAAGGTTATACAAAATCAGGGATGATAATTACCTGGCACTGAATATATGCTAATTCCCACAATTCTTTACAGCAGAAGTCATATCTTATTGATCTCTGTGCCCCAATGTATCTAGCATAACACAGGAACTCAGCAATGAATGAGTGAGAGATGAATGAATGAATGAATGACAGACTCTGGGTGAGGCAGGTGTCAGAATCATCACCTTTCTCTTCCCTCTGATGTTTCTCTCTGTGCAGAACAGCTGACCCCAGCCAGCAAATGGCTGTTGTGTAGTCCACAGTCAGGGAGGTAGAACTGTTAAAAAGAGACTTCTTCCCTCTCCTACAACAGGGATTGGAATGGGGGCTCCCCAGGGGTAGGGAAGAGCTCAACATGGGTTCACAGCAGGAGGCAGCTCAAGTATGCCACCCAGTAGATGGTTCCTAGGGCCCTTCTAAGCTCCCAGCTCTCCTAGGGCCTCTGGAGAAGAAGGGATCTCTGTTCATTGATGCTCCAGGGAGAGGCACTGTCCACTCGACCCTGCTCTGGCCAAGTCTCCCAACAAAAACAGCACCTCTATTCCCATGCCAAGGAAGGACCCTGGCGCTTCCTTTTTTTAGAGGCAAATGAATGGCTTTGTCTTTGTCTGGCCCAAGGACCCCACCCCTCTGGTGGGAAAGTGGCAATTGGGATAGGGACCCTTTCCAAATAGCACCTGCTTCCCTGGCTTAGCACAGCGCCCCCCGCCCCCAAGCTGGGAATCTTCCCCAGCCCCCAGCAGTCTTCAAGACCCCACCCTCAATCGCCGAGGCAATTCCAGGCCATCCCAGCTCCAGCCCAGGCTCTTGAAAAGGAAGCACAAAAGATATCTTAGTCCTTCCCCATTCGCAGGAGCAGAGGGCCCTGGGACACCCCCTTCCCCCATCCCAGTCCTCCTGAGACCAACGAGTTCCCTTGGAGACCACCGGCTGGTTCTTGTCTCAGCGTGTGCCTGTGGAGGGTGGGGGGAAGGGGATTTATGTGTCAGCGCACATATCTCTTATCTGGCTGTATGTAGCCTTGGTACCTGTGTGTAGTGTGTATATATGTACGTGTTTCAATGTAGTCCAGTGTGGGGCTTTCTGTGCGCATCTGGGTCCCCGCTTGCGTCTCCGTGGGTCCCGGTATCTCCCCGCAACCTGTGTGTGCCTTTCTGAGATTGTATCGCTCGAGGTATGTGCCACCGGGTGCGTGTGTCCGTGCATATGTCACCGCGCGTGGGCTCCTCCGCGCGGCAACCCTCCCTCCGGTCGCACCTCCGGCCGCGCTTGCCGGGCCGCAGCCTCCTCCCGGGGGTGCCGGTGGTCCGGCCGCCCTACCTTTGGACATGAATCCTCCTTTGTCTCCGTTCCTCCAGGGAGATGCTCAGGGCGCGGGGCTGCAAGGCTGAGCGGGGC